>NC_058162.1:10422476-10586498 GCF_020080835.1 Cotesia glomerata
GACGATTATGCATGATTATATATGATTAGACAAAATCTTTTTTCATCGGGTAGTTCAAATTGATATATGTAGTATACACTAATGCACAGAAAGAAAAATTTCTTGACTGGAGAACAAAATTCTTGGCTCAAGAAAATTTTTGGGTGCTTAAAGGAAGACCGAAATTGTGTTGGCCGAAGTAAAAATTTTTCTTGAAATTCTATTCTTGGTGGAAGTAATTTTTTCTTAATTCAAATGATCATAAATACTTAATTTAGTAAATTTTTATATTTGATCAAGATTTTTAGATACTTTAGGTAAGCAGCGCCACCTACTTCAGTTGAGAAAAAAATTTTCTCGCCTTGAGAAAATTTTTCTCTTGAATATTTGATACCCATTTTATATTATTTTATTAATTTATTTATTTGATCTTCCCATTTGACATGTTAATCAATAAAAATATTAATGAAAATTTACTTCTATCGAGATATTTAATTTTTTGGATCAAGAGAGAAATTTTCTCAAGAAAAGAAAATTTACTTCTATCAAGAGCTAAATTTTTTGGAGTAAGAGGCTGAATTTTCTCAAAACAAGAAGATTTTCTTGACAAATAAATTTTCTTGGATCAAAATACGTATTTCTTAAAGCAAGAGAATTAATTTTGTTGGAATGAGTGAAATTTCTTGTGTCAAAAAAAAAATTTTTTTTTCGCTTAACAGCCGAGACCAGTGATTGCAGTTTCAATCGGCTTAGTGAAACGAATGGAAATTTTGAAAAAACGTTTTTAGAGATAATAGATAATTTAATAAACTATTTCACCACAAAGCGTTTTTTTCAAAAATTTCATTCGTTTCGTGAAACCAATCGAAACTGCAATTGCTCTGCTGTTGGGAGTGCGACAGAGATAGTTCCGTTGAACTCCGTGAGAGCAAAGCGAGAAAAAGATGGTCTCGCCTGTTAAGAAAGTAATTAGGAAGAATTAGTATATTACACACCTAGGGAAGGAAAGTAAGAAATGTCTCAGATCACATGTAATTGTTGGCCGAGGCGAAGCCGAGGTCAACAAACATGAGATCTGAGGCTTTCTTATTTACTTCCCGTGGAGTGTATACTATTTTTTTGCTCGACGAAGGCAGAAAGGGGCAACTTCGTTTAGCGCAGCGGACCGAAAGTTGACGCTTTCTGCCCGTCGAGCAAAAAAAATATTTTCTTGGCTCAAGTGAACCTTTTTTTCTGTGTGGAAGAATTTACTAATATTTAATAAGCTTTATTAACTGTTTGAAAACATTTCTTTATCTATATACAGTCGTCGTCATTTGTAACGGTTGGCAATGATTCGGGTAGAATAAAAAATTCTCAATTTGGACATCTCTCACTAAAAATTTCAATTAATGATATGTTCAGAAAATAAAAAAAATATACGAAACTATGAAGAAAATTCACATAAAATAAATAATTGTAAGCTCAGACAAACATAATTATAGAAATTTATCCAAATAAAAATTACTATGCATAAACATAATTAAAGATGAAAAATTCCTACATGGTAAATCACCAGAGAAATAATTTGAATATTAAAAACTATACAAATAAAATATTTTAAATGAATTTGATGTTTCAATTAAAAGAAAATAAATAAAATATTAGTCTCCTTATAATTAGTCTTAAAAATAAACAATATCAAATAACTATAGCTCAATATAAAGACATTTACTAAATTATGAGATCATAATATCATACAAAATTAAAATTGAAAAGGCCTAAAATTAGAAAATAGTCCATTGAAACAATTTAAATTAAAAAAAAATGGAATTATAAAAAGAAGATACAACGGAAATTAAAAAATAATGACTAACCTAAATTCAGACAATTTGATTAAAAAACATCAAGGTTATTTGACATATACACAAATGAACAACTCTTAATATAGAAAAGCTTTACAAATGAACATCTCTAATTATGGACAAGAAAATTCGGAAATCTCTCAATTTGGATATCTCTCATTGAAGAAAACAAAAAAAAAATACAATATTTTCTGAATTAAAAAATAAGTAATAGTTTAAAAAAACACGCTTTAATATAAAACCAAACTAAAAAGTAGGAATAAATTTTTTGGATAATTCAAGATGTAGTCAAAATGATTAATAAAAAAAAATCGTTTTTATATAAATAAGTGAAGGGATTAGATGAAAACAATTGTTCAAGGGTTATAAACTCTGCACCAAGACATCTTCTTCGGAGAACTTTACTGAAAAATTAATTTTTATTAATCATAGGTAATGTACGATTTTTTAATTTTTAGGTAGATTTTTGAGGGGGGTGGTGCCGATTGAGTATTAGCACCGGCACGTGCTAGAGTCGCGGCTAATTGCGCGGTTGTAATTTCCATTGCGCCGATACGCGATGATCCGCTTTGATGATGCACTGAATTTGATGATTGAGACAAGTCGCCCGCCATCTCGTCGTCGTTCAAATTGTTCAGGTCGTAGGAGTACGCGGTTAATGCAGCGTTCATCGCTGATGACTAGAGTCAGTGACGATGGTTACTTATGTTAAACTGTTCTTTCTTAACTAATAACGTGATACTATAATAAAATTCATAAAGACCAGTTCAATAGATAGATTTCTAAAAAATTTTGTTTTATATTAAAGCGTGTTTTTTAAAACTATTACTTATTTTTTAATTTTTTAATTCGGAAAATATTGTACTTTTTTTTTGTTTTCTTCAATGAGAGATGTCCAAATTGAGAGATTTCCGAATTTTCTTGTCTATAATTAGAGATGTTCATTTGTAAAGCTTTTCTATATTAAGAGTTGTTCATTTGTGTATATGTCAAATAACCTTGATGTCTTTTAATCAAATTGTCTGAATTTAGGTTTGTCATTATTTTTTAATTTCCTTTGTATCTTCTTTTTATAATTCCATTTTTTTTTAATTTAAATTGTTTCAATGGACTATTTTCTAATTTTAGGCCTTTTCAATTTTAATTTTGTATAATAATATGATCTAATAATTTAGTAAATGTCTTTATATTGAGCTATAGTTATTTGATATTGTTTATTTTTAAGACTGTAATTATAAGGAGACTAATATTTTATTTATTTTCTTTTAATTGAAACATCAAATTTATTTGAAATATTTTATTTGTATAGTTTTTAATATTCAAATTATTTCTCTGGTGATTTATCATGTAGGAATTTTTCATCTTTAATTATGTTTATGCATAGTAATTTTTATTTGGATAAATTTCTATAATTATGTTTGTCTGAGCTTACAATTATTTATTTTATGTGAATTTTCTTCATAGTTTCGTATATTTTTTTTATTTTCCAAACATATTATTAATTGAAATTTTTAGTAAGAGATGTCCAAATTGAGAATTTTTTATTCTACCGAATCATTGCCAACCGTTACAAATAGTTAATAAATTCTTCTATCAGTGGATCATACACTGATAGAAGGATTTATTTGTATTAAATAATATTTGTTAATAGTTAACAAATCATTTATTACAGACCATTTTTTAGTATTAAACAAATATTTCTTAGTATTTAAAATGATTTGTTTATATATAATAAATCTGATTTTCATTTATTAAATATTAATAAATCTTTTTAAATACTAACAAATATTTGTTAAGGACTAACAAATGGCTTCTAATAAATGATTTGTTAAATATTAAGAAATCTTTTTAACTATAAACAAATCCTTCTATCAGTGTACATAAATTATATATCATCTATAATATACAGTCGTCGTAATTGATTTGTAACGGTTGGCAATGATTAGAGTAAAATAAAAAATTCTCAATTTGGACATCTCTCACTAAAAATTTCAATTAATAATATGTTTGGAAAATAAAAAAAATTAGTAAAACGGTTCACCCTAAAGGCCATCCCTGCAACTTCCCGCTAATTCCATACCTGGGCGCTTAAAATTGTACTTATGATGTTTTTGAGATTTTTGAGCTCAAAATATAATTTATGTAATATTTTGAGCTCGCTGAGCTCGAAGAGATAATATTTATATGCATTTGAGCTCTTCGAGCTCAAAAGTCTGATAGAAGTTTCATAGAACACTACTTTTGGAATTTTTAAACCGCAATAACTTTTGAATGGATCCACCGATTTTCACGCGGTTGGCGGTATTCGACGCAGTTTTATCAGCCTCATAAAGAATTTTCAGGTTTTAATTGATCGAACCAAAAATTTCGGAGTAATTTCGAAAAAACACTTTTTTCGGTTTTCTTTCGTTCACGATATCTCTCGAACGAGTTAACCGATTTTGACCAGCTTGATGGCGATCGACGTGGTTTTTCATTTTCTAGAGCTGATTAGTTTTTGAAATCGATCGGTAGAGCCGTTTAAAAGTTATCCAAAAAAAACCACGTTTGAAAAAATTTTTTTTCTTAGTTTTTTTAAGATTTCTCAAAATCGACTGATCTGAATCAGTCCAAATTATACTCAAAATCTAAGTTTGGCCAAACCCTTCCAAATGGCTCCAACCGCGATAAAATCGGATGAGTCGTTCAAAAGTTGTAAGCGGTTCACATACTTTCACACACACACACACACACACACACACACACACACACACACACACACACACACACACACACACACACACACACACACACATACAGACACCGTGACAACCTCGCGGGAGTAGTCAGGGAAGCTTCCTATGACCTTCAAACGTCGAGATCTGATGAAAACTCGATTTTTGCAAAACGGGGTGAAAACAATAACTTCCCGATTTGAGAAAATCTTCGATTTTCTTAGCGGGAAGTTAAAAATAAACGAAACTATGAAGAAAATTTACATAAAATAAATAATTGTAAGCTCAGACAAACATAATTATAAAACTTTAACCAAAGAAAAAGTACTATACATAGAGATAATTAAAAATAAAAAATTCCTTTATTGTAAATCACCAGAGAAATAATTTGGATATTCAAAAATATACAAATGAAATATTTCAAATAAATTTGATATTTCAATTAAAAGAAAACCAATGAAATATCAATCTCCTAATAATTACAGTCTTAAAAATAAACAATATCAAATAACTATAGCTAAATATAAAGACATTTACTAAAATATTAGATCATATCATTATACAAAATTAAAATTGAAAAGGCCTAAAATTAGAAAATAGTCCATCAAAGCAATTAAAATTTTTTTTAAATGTAAATATAAACAGAAGAAATAAAGGAAATTAAAAAATAATGACAAACCTAAATTCAGACAATTTGAATAAAAGACATCAAAGTTATTTGACATATACACAAATAAACAACTCTGAATATAGAAAAGCTTTACAAATAAACATCTCTAATTATGAACAAGAAAGTTCGGAAATCTCTCTCAATTTGGATATCTCTCATTGAAGAAAACAAAAAAAAAAAAATACAATATTTTCTGAATTAAAAAATAAGTAATAGTTTAAAAAAACACGCTTTAATATAAAACCAAACTAAAAAGTAGGAATAAATTTTTTGGATAATTCAAAATGTAGTCAAAATGATTAATAAAAAAAAATCGTTTTTATATAAATAAGTGAAGGGATCAGATGAAAACAATTGTTCAAGGGTTATAAACTCTGCACCAAGACATCTTCTTCGGAGAACTTTACTGAAAAATTAATTTTTATTAATCATAGATAATGTACGATTTTTTAATTTTTAGGTAGGTTGTTTAGAAATCTATCTATTGAACTGATCTTTATGAATTTTATCATAGTATCACTTTAGTAGTCAAGAAAGAAAAGTTTGACATGAATAACCCTCGTCGTCATTGACTCTAGTCATCAGCGATGAACGCTGCATCAACCGCGTGCTCCTACGACCTGGACAATTTGAGCGACGACGAGATGGCGGGCGACTCATCTCAATCATCAAATTCAGCGCATCATTGAAACGGATCATCGTGTACCGGCGGAATGGCAATTACAACCGCGCAATTAGCCGCGACTCTGGCACGTGCCGGTGCTGATACTCAATCGGCACCACCCCCCTCAAAAATCTACCTAAAAATTAAAAAATCGTACATTATCTATGATTAATAAAAATTAATTTTTCAGTAAAGTTCTCCGAAGAAGATGTCTTGGTGCAGAGTTTATAACCCTTGAACAATTGTTTTCATCTGATCCCTTCACTTATTTATATAAAAACGATTTTTTTTTATTAATCACTTTGACTACATTTTGAATTATCCAAAAAATTTATTCCTACTTTTTAGTTTGGTTTTATATTAAAGCGTGTTTTTTTAAACTATTACTTATTTTTTAATTCAGAAAATATTGTATTTTTTTTTTTGTTTTCTTCAATGAGAGATATCCAAATTGAGAGAGATTTCCGAACTTTCTTGTTCATAATTAGAGATGTTTATTTGTAAAGCTTTTCTATATTCAGAGTTGTTTATTTGTGTATATGTCAAATAACTTTGATGTCTTTTATTCAAATTGTCTGAATTTAGGTTTGTCATTATTTTTTAATTTCCTTTATTTCTTCTGTTTATATTTACATTTAAAAAAAATTTTAATTGCTTTGATGGACTATTTTCTAATTTTAGGCCTTTTCAATTTTAATTTTGTATAATGATATGATCTAATATTTTAGTAAATGTCTTTATATTTAGCTATAGTTATTTGATATTGTTTATTTTTAAGACTGTAATTATTAGGAGATTGATATTTCATTGGTTTTCTTTTAATTGAAATATCAAATTTATTTGAAATATTTCATTTGTATATTTTTGAATATCCAAATTATTTCTCTGGTGATTTACAATAAAGGAATTTTTTATTTTTAATTATCTCTATGTATAGTACTTTTTCTTTGGTTAAAGTTTTATAATTATGTTTGTCTGAGCTTACAATTATTTATTTTATGTAAATTTTCTTCATAGTTTCGTTTATTTTTTTTATTTTTCAAACATATTATTAATTGAAATTTTTAGTGAGAGATGTCCAAATTGAGAATTTTTTATTTTACTCTAATCATTGCCAACCGTTACAAATCAATGACGACGACTGTATGCAGTTATACAATATTTTTCAAGTTTATTTTGTTTCGGAATAAAAACGCGAGTCACCATCTGCTATACTCAATATTACTTCAATCTAAATAATAAAAAATAAAAAATCTTACCATTGTTGTATTCCGATGTGAATTTAAAAATCCTGACATAGATTCCAATTTTATTTTAATCTGATAAAATTCAACAGTCTCATAATCTAAAACACCTTTTTTCAATCTCAACGCGCAATTCCGTTCATCGGTAATTTTAGTTTCAAATAAACTGTCCTCATTTCCACTGTAAATTTCGCACTTCAAAGTTGTATCGTAAGCGTGAGAGTTTATGATGGTTAAAATTTTAATTAACGTGTTGTCACTCGCGTCTTCGGGTACGTCAACATTGTATGAGTCTTCAGCAAAACCCAATCCAACTTCCGGTGCAACTGTGGCGACGTGACGAATATAAATTGGAACGGTTGTCACGGACGATAGTTGTGGCTCACCAAGATCGTAAGCTCTAATATCCACCTGTAATATTTATGCATAACATAATTAAAATATTTACAAACATAATTTAATGCCTGATCTCCAGGTGATAGTAATAACACAACAATAATTCATACTTGATATTCAGAGTCAGTTTCCTTTCGCAAGTCATCTCGTACCGTTAGTATGCCCGAGTCGGGATCAATTACAAAGTATCTGCTTGCACTGCCACGTCCAATTATTTCATATCTCACCTATTGTATTTAATTCATCTAATTAGTCAATTATTCAATCATATAAATTTTTAATTTACTGATATAATCGAGGTTGACAGTTGCTTACTTGATTCCCTGGTGCCGTACCGTCTGAATCTTGTGCTAGTAAATTAATTACTGTCGTACCGATCGGTACATCATCATCGAGTGTTATTGGTCGTGGTATTGTCGTAAATACTGGCGGTATATCATTCATATCCTTCAATTAAAAATTAAAATAATTAATTTCTACTTAAAAAATTAAATATAAATAAAGTAAAATATTTCTTCACTGGATTAAAATTAGATGAATTTTTAATTTACAATTCTGTAAAAAAAAAAAAAAAAAACTTACTTGTACATTAATCACAACACGAGTAGTAGATCCGGGAAGATCACTTGTATTTTCTAAAGTCCCGACAATAAGTATATGCTGACTATCTCTCTCATAATCCAGCCCACGTACTGTTTTAATTACACCTGTCTTTGGATCGATACTAAATAGATCAGTGTCACCTTGCTTAATTACGTATGTTATTTGTTTTTTAGTATCTGGATCGTCAGCCTAATAAAAATGAAAAAATAAATAAATTAATAAGAAGAAGAAATCTAACAAAATTAATTTGTTAATTCTAGAAAATACTTACAACAACTTGTATAATCATATAATCAGGTACATTTTCTTTAACACGTGCTTCATAACTACTCTGATGAAATATCGGTACTTCATCTTCGACATCAATAACTTTTACCGAGACAGTTGCCGTCGCGAGTCTAGGCTCTGGAGCGCCGTCACGTGCCGTCACAACAAATTTATATTCCTGGTAAATAAAAACCATCATTTCACATTTAATTGGAGTTTGGATTAAAATTATTACTAAAAAATCTTCTAAAGAATCTGTAATATTTTATAATTTAATAGTATTTCATTAATCTTACATGATTTTGCTCGTAATCTAAGGCTATCTTGGTAAGAACGTCTCCAGTTTCCGGATCAACCGTAAACGGAATGTCATCTGGTGCAAAATAAGTTACTTCTGAATTAATGCCCTCGTCGGCATCATCAGCGTGAATATGTCCAATTAATTTTCTCGCCTCGCCTTCCTTAACTTGAAACTCGTACGGCAAGCCCTGGAACTCGGGGTTCTTGTCATTGATATCGGTTACGCGAATATTTACCGTTGCCGTACTAGAGAGTCCACCACTGTCTTCAGCTTTTACAAACTGCCAAAAAAACAATAAGTTTATTTCATGTCATTATCATAAGATTAAGACCAATATTAAGAAGATTCTAATGGCGATAATATAGTATAGGTAAAAAACATGTAAATTACAATTAAATTAAAAGCTTAAATTTTCAAAATTAAAATTCAACGTAAGTAGTTCGGAAATAATTTGGTTTTTTACTGTCTAGAATTATTTAAAATTGTTTAAATTCAAGAAAAATCAAACAATTATCAAGTGTCTGCTAATTTCAGTGTCGTAAAAATAATTAGTTGTAAAAACTAACTAAAATGAACTGAAACTCAATATTATATTGTGAAGAAATCTATAACTCAACTTTGACGAGTGCAGAACATACCTATGCGCTTTAAACTCAAGACATGCAATATAAATATTAAATAACCATATCATTAACTTTTCTTGTCTTCAGTCTTAATCCTCAGTCCCGAGTACTGAGTACTGAGTACTGAGTCTTAAGCCTTAAGTCTTCAGTTACATCTTATAATGAATGGTTAATGCTTGAGGCGAATGCTTGGTTACCACTTACCAGCTGATATCGCGTCAAGTCTTCCCTGTCCAACTTCCTTATAACGGTAATAACGCCTGACTTGTCACCGATCGCAAATTGCCTCAAGTCATTGCCCGAAAGTATTGAATATGACACTGGATCATTTTCTGGGTCGAGTGCCTTTATTTTAAACAATGTTATTATCATTATCAATTAATTAATTCATTCATTATCAAATTATTATTAATTTAATTTAATCTTACAGTAATGGTGGCAACAGTGGAATTAATAGGAGCGCCTTCACTAACTTCAACTTCGTAAACCGGCTGTTGAAAAACGGGACTCCGTGTATTGGGACCGGGAATCACATTTATTTCAACGATTGTTTGGGAGTACTTGCCGCCTTTATCAGTCGCCTGGACGGTGATACTATATTGTTCACCGGCGTTTAATTTTCTTACCGACTCGATAACGCCGGTCTTGGAATCGATTTTGAACTTTTGCAGGCCGTTATTCGATACATGATAAATGCTGTATGTTATCTCGGCATTTTCACCCTCGTCGTTGTCAGTTGCTTCGACCTGAAATTTTTAAAGAGAAACAGTTAATAAAATTTATATATTTTTCTCTAAACAGGCATTTACTCCTGGCAGCAATAAACTTTTTTATGGGTTCATTTATTTGATTGAAAAAAACGTCATAATATAAGTATTTATAAAAGTTAATTATTGTGGCAATAGACTCCATCAATGGATCGTTTTTCACTCACTCAATTCAGGGTTTCTGATATCAATTTCAACGGAAATAATTGTTTTATTTCATGGAAACTTAATTGCTTTAGACTTGCGGGGTTTTTCAATTAGACAGTTCAAATAACATACGTACTTGGTTGGCGAACGATATCAATACTTTTAAACTCAAGCTCAAATTACTTTAGTTTTCTTAATAAATACTTTACAATGAAAAATTATAAATAGTACACTAGAATACATTTTTTGTAAGGACAAAATAAGACAAGTTGTTGTAACAAATTATTATATTAGTATAGGGATAACAAATCATGTGTAATGATAAAAAAAACTAGGGGTGTGCAAATATTCGAATTTACGAATTATTCGAAGTTTAAATGGAATTTTCTTCGAGTCGAAAGTTTTTCTGCTCAAACTCAAAAACTTTTGGAGTTAGGGGTTCTTTTTATGATTATCAGAATTTCAAATCGTGAAAATGATCTAATAACTTTTACTAGCTCTATCTACAATGTTTGTGGTCGGGGTATGCAAACTTTCGAATTTACGAATTATTCGACACGAATTTAAATATTACTATTCGAATCGACTCGATTTGAAGACTATTCGCTTATCCCTATAAAAAATATTGGTTACTAGCTGTTACCCGCCCGCTTCGCTGGGCATTTTATAGAATTATATTTTTAGATCTAAACTTGAAATTTGATTGCAGTATTATTTTGACTTGCACAGATTCCAAATTCCATCAAATTGGCCTGTACCTTTTATATGTGATTATTCTAGCTAATATTCATTGTAACTTTCAATGTGCAAACACTATATTATTCCCGTGGCTTTCTTCCAAAAAATGAATAATAATTGACACGAAGAAAAAAATTTGAAATGAACATTAAAAGTTTCAGTTAAAGTAATTGCAGATCTCATAAGTACAGTTGAAATCTGCCTAGCTTAAAGTGCGAAGAATTATACTGTTAATTAAAATTTCCTCTGCGACATAAATTTTTTATATAAAATTAATTGTACATGTTCTTTACAAATTCTATTAGAATAAGTAGCCAAATTTCTTTTCTACATCTCAAGTGTTTAGAAAATGTATTCATTTTAATCTGTTTCATTTCTGCGATCACGTAATAAAAACAATTCATCGGTTGTGTGATCAGCAAAAATAAAAATTATGTAAAATTCTTAGTCTGTTGAATGAATAGTTACACGTAATGTTAAATTTTGGAAACCTTACAATGGCTTCTTCTCCGCTGCTAAGGAGACGATTGTTGTAAGAAAATATAATTATTAAGAAAGAAAAATATTTAAATCGGTTGACTTTGGAGGTCATCCCTATAATTTCCTGTTTCTCTTAAAATTCTATCAAATTTTATATCTGTAAGAAGAATATGAATGGGAAGAATATGAATTTTTTGACAATTATCACTCCCGCACTCCTATGTGGGGGATGAATTTCGGAAGATCCTATTCGAGATGATTCCTTCATTATAAACAAAAGGTTTGAACTAAAGTTCGAGTCCATAGAAACTATTGTTTGGAAATCAGAGATTTTCATTGTTAACGCACCCGCAATTCCTTTTGGAGTTAGAGTTCGAGAAAATCCATTTTTAGCCGAACTTGACATCATACCCGAAGATTCCTACCAATTTTGGAGTCTGTAGAAGTTACAGTTTAGAAATAAAATTTTAATATTTTAACACCCACTCCCGCAATCCCTGTCGGAAGTAGAATTTTTAAAAATCAATTTTGAGATGATCTCTACATGAGAAATAAAAGATTCCTACGAAATTTAGAGTTTTTAGAAGCTATAATTAGGAAATTAAGATTTTTTATTGTCAAAACTCATCCCCGCGATACTTATTGGGAATGATCCATTGTAAAATCCGCTCTTAGATAATTTCTATATCACATATAGAAGACTCCTACCAAATTTGGAGTCTTCTATATGTGATATATATGAGTCACCTGTCGGGTGATCTATCATAACATTCGTTCATAGACTATTTCTACATCTCTTACAGAATATTCCGATCAAATTTGGAGTCTGTAGGAGCTTTAGTTGAAAAACGGGAATTTTTCATTGTTAACGCCCCCGTAAACCCTTTTGGAGGAGGAGTTTTTTAAAATTCGTTCTTAGCTAACCTCTACATGGCAAAAGTAACATTTCTACCAAATTTCAAGTTTCTAGGTACGATGGTTCCTGAGATATTGTGATGAGTGACTATATAGATGGAAATTTCCTTTAATAATAGAAATTTGACAAATGATTTCACGTTTTAATTTATGTCGTAGACATTTATTCATACAAACACACACACACACACACACACACACACACACACACACACACACACACACACACACACACACACACACACACACACACACACACACACACACAAATCTGTATATGACTACTGAAAAAATACTAAAATAATAACGATTTGGACTCCTATTTCATAACCAACACTGGGTTGATTGACATCATATATATCCTATTATTCGCAGAATCACGTGTTCTGACTGTATACCAATTTTTATTAAGATTGGTCAAGCCATTCTTAAGGTATAAGAAGACATACAGACAGACAAAAAAAAAACAAAAATAGTCAAATGTGAACCAACGCATTATAAAACGATTATTTATCACAAAATTAGATGAAAAAATTAAATGTACAGACAAAGTCAATAGATTTTTATAGTAGTATAGATAATAAAGAATAAGCTAAGTATAATTATAACGAAATAATTTAGTTATAACAACAAACAGATATTGTTATTCCAACAAAATGATTGTTGTTAAGACAACAGATTGATTTAGTGGTAAGGTAAAAGCCCCAATAGATGATCACGTACCAGTATATGATCACTCCATGTATCTGTATATCTATATTCACAAATATAGGTATACAAATACATGGAGTGATCATATACTGGTACATGATCATCTATTGGGGCTTTTACCTTATTACAACCTGATTTATTATTGCAATTCGGCTCACTTTATTAAAACAACTAATCAATTTATTACCAATAAGTTTTAAGTTAATTATTTAAAGATATCATTTTTAAGAGTATATATATTAGGGTGGCCCAAAAAAACCGACTATTTTTTTTTTTTGAGTCTCGAGTGAAAAAATGTTAGTTTTTGATGTGTCAAGAGTCCTCTCCAAAAGACAGCTCAAAAAAAAATTTTTAAGAGGTCACTCCAAATTTTTTAAAATTTCCAAAATCGTCAAAAATCGAACTTTTTTTTTTAATTTTTTTTCTCGTTACGGTATAATTTTATAGACCAAAAAAAAATAAGTTTCTGAAACTTTCAGTTCAAAATTTAAATTTTGAAAGGTCGCTCATATTTTTTTTTTTTTTTTTCTTTAATTAGTCATATCGCCGACTTTAACTGTTGGGAGTGGTACGTTGGGGTTTTTTTGGTTTGTAAAAATCTTAAACTACGCGACAACGTCAAATCTCAACCAAGCTTGTTTCTAAGATCAGCTTGGGATTCGAATCCACGCTTGGAAGTTTATTAAATAAAATTATTAAATTAAAAAAAATTATTTTTTCTGTGTTGTGCTTGATTTTTAGTTCATCTCGTGATGTATTTGTATCGATTATGGTACTAAATAAAAAAAAAAAAAAAAGCATGGAATTTTTATTCGAATTGTAAAAGGTCGCTCGAAAAAGTCTAAACTAATGCACTAATAAATTGAAAAAAATTATGAGCAACCTTTCAAAATTTAAATTTTGAACTGAAATTTTCAGAGACTTCTTTTTTTTTAGTCTATAAAATTATACCGTAACGAGAAAAAAAATTAAAAAAAAAAGTTCGATTTTTGACGATTTTTGAAATTTTAAAAAATTTGGAGTGACCTCTTGAAAATTTTTTTTTGAGCTGTCTTTTGGGGAGGGCTCTTAAAACATCAAAAACTAACATTTTTTCACTCGAGACTAAAAAAAAAATAGTCGATTTTTTTGGGCCTCCCTAATATATATATATATATATATATATATATTAAAAAAAAAAAAATAATAATAATAGTAAAAAAATTACATCTTTCTCAAACAATAATTATAATTATTGAAAGATGTAACAATGTAACAATGTAATTAAAGAAAGATGTAACAATTATAATTGTCGATAAAACGAATTTTAATTGTGAATTTCACCTAAATTTTCTCTGATGGTATGAGACCTCATACCGATAAAATATTATGGTGAAGAAGTAATAATCAAAAATTAGTCACTCTTCAAGAATTTGGATCGGGAGTATTCGGCTTAGAATAATAACTATCTATCTTTATCAATAAACACCGATCTTCGAGTCAAATATATATATATGTATAGGGGAAGAGGGGGGGGGGGCAAAATGGGCCCCTTAAGAAAAAAATGTTGATATCTTTAGTGTTTTTCTCTGGTTTTACTTTTTTTTAGTCCCTTGCCAAGTATTTGACCTCAATTTGCTCTGTTCATTAAAAATAAAAAATTGAAAATGTGGGGCAAAATGGGCCACCTTCAGAAAATTTTTATAATATGAGTTTTTCAGCTCGTTTTACTTTTTTTGACTTTTTACTGAGTTTATGGTATTAATTTTTTTGTGTATATCGAAATTAAAAAATTGAGAAAAGTGGGGTAAAACGGGCCCCCCAAAAAACTCAATATGTTTCTTACTTGTTTTATATTTTGAATTTTTTTATTATGTATTCAGTATAAAAAATTAGGATAACAATAGACCCTAAAAGCCATCCCTGCAACTTCCCGCTAGCTCCATACCTAAGCGCTCCACATTTCACGCCAAAAGCAATAATAAATCAGGTAAAAAATGTCGGTGTAATTTAAAAAAAAACGCGTTTTTTGAATTATTTCGAAAACGGTATCTCTCAAACTAATCAACCAATTTCAGTCGCGTTAACGGCGATCAACGCGGGTTTCTAAGCTTAAAAAGCGAACAGTTTTTCGAATTGATTGGTTAAGCCAATAAGAATGTATCACAAAAAAAAACAATTTTTTAGAATTTTTTCGACGATATCTCACAAATGAATTAACTGATTTAAAAAAAATTAAAGGCATTCTATGCAGTCTTTCTAGAAAAAAAAGATTATTTATCACTAACCAAACAATCGGACGTGAAATTTCAAAGATATGTTAAAAAAATACTTTTTTTAATTTTTTAAAATTAAATATCTCTCGAACCATTCAACCGATTTTGACGTTATTGGCGGCGATTGAAGTTATTTTTTAAGCTCTAAAAATCATCTCGTGAATCAAAAACGATCCAGGAATAAATGTCGGAGTTATGTAAGAAAAAAAAAAAACACTTTTTCCCTGATGTTTTGTTCACGATATCTCACAAACGAATCGACCGATTTTGATCGCGTTGACGGCAATCGACGCAGTTTTTTAGGTCTAAGAGCTGATTAGTTTTTGAAAACGATTGATTTAGCAGATTAAAATTTATTAAAAAAAAAAAACATTTTCTGAAAATTTTATTTTCGAGATTACTCAAAATCTATTGGTCCGAATTACCTTAAATATTCTAAAATATCTAGGGGCAAAGAAACTCTTTCGATTGCTGTCAATCCCGTTTGAATCGGTCGAGCCGTTTAAAAGTTATGAGAGGTTTACGTCCACACACACACACACACACACACACACACACACACACACACACACACACACACACACACACACACACACACACACACACACAAAGCAGCGATTGAAGCAAGCGCTGACATGAAGAGAACGCAAGCGTTGGAGCGCCTTGAGAAGCTGACCATTGAGCTGCAAGAGTTTGTCCAAACTAAGGTCAATATCCACAAGGAGATAATGACCAAAACAACCGGTGTAGTCAATGCTCTTGGAAGATTCAAGAAACTGGACGAGGAATGGCAGTCATCACGACGCCGCATTGAAACTGAAACTGAGACGGAAGAAGCAATGGACACTGGAGCCGACGGTGACGGTGAATCTGCTGCTGAGGACAAGGGTGAAACTGACACAAGGTCTGGAAAGAGAAAGGACCGAGATTCGCCAGAGCCAACCGACAAAGTCACAAAGAAGAAGGACTTGAAAAAAAGCCCTCCCCAACGACTGGCAGGGCAGGGCGACGAACACAAGAAGACAACTGACTGGGAAAAAGTACAGTCTAAGAAGGAGAAGAGAAGGCTAGCTAGAGAACAACTCTCAAAACAGCCGCCGAAGGAGCCCAGGCCAGAGCCTAAGCGGAAAAAACCACGCAAATGGATCAGACCCGACGCACTGATCATCCGCCCGGCCGAGAAAACAAAGTATGCCGAGATTCTGCGTCGTATAAAGCAGGACGTCCCAGATGAGCAGGTTCGTTCAACTGTGGATAAGATCAACAAGACCAGAAGTGGGGACTTGTTGATTACGATTTCGAGGAAGAGCACTGACAAAGGCCAAGGTCTGCAAAAGACGATCGCGGACATCCTTAAGGAGGAGGCCAAAGTGATTTGCAAAGGGCCACAGGAGACCATCGAGATCCGAGATGTCGATGACGACACGACGAAAGAGCATATTCAGACCGCTCTAAAGAGGGAAGCTGGAGAAAGTTGTGAAATCCAACTAGAGGCAATCAAGATCCGTAAAGCCTTTAGGGGTACACAGACAGCCACAGTGTCACTACCAGCAGCTGCAGCACAAAAGTTACTGGAGGGAAACTGCAAAATAAGGATAGGCTGGTCTAATTGCCGAATGAGAGCAACGAAGAGACCCATACAATGCTTCAAATGCTGGCACTTTGGGCACTTCGGATCGCAGTGCAAAAGCGAAGTCGACCGGTCTAAACTCTGCATAAGGTGCGGAAAAGAAGGACACAAAATTGCTGATTGTAAAAATCCAGCTAAATGTGCACTGTGCTTTGAACGGCACGGCGTAGAAAAGGCGGCTCACCATGCAGGCACGAACAGATGCCCCATCTTCCAAGAAGCGCTCCAGAAGATAACGAAGCCAAGAACATGAAGATAGTGCAGCTCAACCTCAATCATTGTGAGGCTGCGCATGACCTGCTCATGCAAACTGTGCGCGAATTAGAGGCAGATGTAGCACTTATAAGTGAGCCTTATAGACATTTGAGTAACCAACCCTGGGAATCCAACAGCACTAACAAAGCCGTCATCTGGTCCTGCGGTAAATGTCCTTTTCAGAGAACAGTCAACAATAAAGAAGCTGGCTTCGTAGCAGCATGGGTAGATGGCATCCGCTTCTACAGTTGCTATGCACCACCTAGTCTCTCTAATGAGCATTTTGAAGACTTCCTTGATCGGCTAACTGAGGATGCAAGAAAACACTTTCCCGTGGCAATAGCTGGTGACTTCAATTCCTGGGCAACAGACTGGGGCAGCAAGTTCACTAATACACGTGGAAAAGCACTTCTCGAGACAATGGCCACTCTGGACGTGATCCTTCTTAATACCGGTGACACGCCAACGTATACTAAGGGAGAGGCAAACTCAACTGTCGACCTTACATTTGTCAGCAGTTGCTTAGCTCGAAGAGGTTTTTCTTGGAAAGTATTGAACATCTATACAGCCAGCGACCATAGTGCGATACTATGGGAAATATCAACTGGCCAGAAACTAACAAGAGACAACAGGAGCGCTAGCGCGGTTGGGTGGAAAGTTAAGTCTCTCGACCCCACTGCTTTAGTAGTAGCCTTAGACTGCAATCCGATCATCGTAGAAACTGCTGAAGAGAAGACCAAGGACCTAATGAGAAGAGTCACCCAGGCTTGCGACGCTAGTATGTCTCGGAAACGTCGCATAAATTCAAGACCTTCAGTGCACTGGTGGAACGATCACATTAGCATTCTACGCTCAAAGTGTCTTAAAAAAAGAAGAAAGTCTCAGCGTGGCTACAGACGATCTAACTCCGCAGAGCTGTTGGCAGAGCATAAAAAGGCCCGTCGAGAACTGAACAGAGCCATCAAAGAAAGCAAAAGACGTTGCTGGAAGGAACTGGTCGCAGAAGTCGAGAAAGATCCATGGGGCAGACCGTATAAGGTGGTTATGACCCACTTGAAATGCCAACCAATGCCATCACCTACGTGTCCACAACTCCTAGAGAAGATTGTTACTACGTTGTTTCCCCAACAGCTGGTATTCACCTACAAGTTGGAGCAGCTCAATTCTGAAGACATCCCAACTATCACGTTGGACGAGTTGATAGAGGCAGGAAATCGAGTAGGGAATAATAAGGCACCGGGATTGGACGGAATTCCTAATATTGCCCTGAAATCAATCCTTAGGGCAGCACCGACATTATTCCTGGACGTTTACGATACATGCCTGAAGGAAGGGACTTTTCCCCAGAAGTGGAAACAGCAACGGCTAGTGTTACTTCCGAAGGGAAAAAAGCCGCCGGAAGAACCGTCATCCTACCGACCACTCTGCATGTTAGACACGGCCGGCAAGATATTCGAGCGCATAATTCATCAGAGAATAGAGGCTTTAGTCGATCCACTCCTAGCAGAGAACCAGTTTGGTTTCCGAAAAGGACGGTCAACTCTGGATGCTATCAAATTGGTTGTTGATATAGCCAAGGATGCAATCGCCGGAACGAGATGGAAGGGTGGAAAGAAGAAATACTGCTTGGTGGCTGCTTTGGACATCAAGAATGCCTTCAACTCCGCTAACTGGGACTGCGTTATGCGGGCTCTAGAAGAAAAAAACATACCAGGATACCTTCGCAGAATAGTAGCGAGCTACTTCACGAACAGGCTCCTGAAATATGACACGACGAATGGTACGGAAGTGTACGAAATCTCCGGAGGAGTGCCACAGGGATCAGTCTTAGGTCCTCTGCTATGGAACATCATGTATGATGGCCTCCTGAGAATAGCATTGCCTACGGGAGTCAAACTTGTAGCATATGCGGATGACGTAGCTGTCGTGATTGTCGCAAAGCACCTCGAAGAGATAGAAATGGCATTTGATATTACATTCAGACGAGTCAATTTGTGGATGGACATGATGAACTTGCAACTAGCCAAGCATAAAACCGAGGCAGTACTCATCACCAGCAGAAAAACGGTAGAAACCATCAAGTTGAGAGTCGGAGAACAAGAAATCACATCACAACCATTTATCCGTTATCTGGGAGTGATGCTGGATGCACGACTCAACTTCAAACAGCAGGTGGAACATGTCAGTGCCAAAGCGTCAGTAGTGAGGGCTAGTCTCGCACGTCTGATGCCTAACATCGGAGGCCCAATGCAGAGCAGGAGGCTACTATTGTCATCAGTGCTCACTTACGGAATATCCATTTGGGCTGATGCACTGGAAATCCAAGAATCATGGAGAAAAGCTGGACCAATATACCGACTGAGTGCCCTACGAGTAGCTTGTGCCTTCCGCACTATATCAGAAGAAGCAGTGTGCGTCATTGCTGGAACCCTACCTCTTAGAGTTCTAGCAGAGGAAAGACGGGCCCTTTACCAACGAAAGAGGTCAACTGCACTGAGCCCGGAAGAACTTAGAATTGAAGAACGGCAGAAGAGCACAGGCCGATGGCAACTACAATGGGATGCTGCAGAAAAGGGTAGGTGGACGCACCGTCTCATACCTCGGATCGACATTTGGCTTAACCGGAATCACGGTGAGGTCAATTACTATCTTACGCAGATGTTGTCGGGACATGGGTGTTTTCGAGAGTATCTACACCGCTTTAAGCACGATGACTCTTCGGAGTGCCCGTCCTGCCCAGGAGCTGCTGAAGACGCGGAGCACGTCTTCTTTGTATGTCCTCGTTTCGATCCACAGCGTGAAGAACTGGAGAGGATCCTGAACCAGAGAATGCAACCAGATTCACTAGTGGAAGCAATGTTGTCATCAGAAGCTGCCTGGAACGCTACCAACAGGTTTGCAACAGAAGTCCTCAAAGACTTGCGTTCCACCGAAAGACGAAGAGCAAATATCAGAAGATAGAAGGAAGGTAGTTAACACCTTAGCCACTAGAAGAAAGAGCAGTAGCTAGTTCCTCCCCTCACGAAGTAATGCCTGACGGCGGTTCCCATGAGGGATTAGAGGAAAGAAGAAAAGGGGTTTAGGGTTTAGTGAGTAGGGGCGTTAGCGTAGAGTTTTAGTATGACGCTGCGTCGAGTCTTCACATATCCAGGCGAAACAGCTATGCCTGGAATCCGCAAAAAGGATTCCCCCCCCCCCTAAGGGAAAAAAAAAACACACACACACACACACACACAGAGCATCGCAAAAATAGTCAGGGAAGCTTCTGTAAAATAAATAGTTTTTTAACAAAAAATATAGTAAATAATGCTGTTATTTAAATCGTGACCTAGTTCGTACTTTACCTATATAATTTTTTCTATAATTCAAAAATTCTAGAACACGTTTAACTGAAAAATATTCTTTGGTTTTTAAAGTCTAATCAGCCCATTATACCTCCCAAACACTTTGAGAGTTGAAAATGTTGGGGGCCCATTGTGCCCCCAAATATTTTTGGATATTGACAATTTTAGGGGGCCCATTTTGCCCCCCCCCACTTCCCCTATCTATATATATATAAGAGATTCCCACCTATATATTGACTCATCACGATATCTCTGGAACCATAAGGCGTAGCGACTTGAAATTTGGTAGGAATATTCCTTTCGCCGAGTAGAGGTCAGCTAAGAACGGATTTTACGAAATTCCACCCACAAGGGGGGTTGCGGGGGCGTTAACAATAGAAAATTCTCATTTTTAACCTATAGCTCCTATCGACTTCAAATTTGGTAGGAATCTCCTATATGTGATGTAGAAATGATCTAAGAGCGGATTTTACGACAATCTACTCCCAATATGGATTGCGGGGGTGGACGTTAACAATGAAAATTAAAAATTTTCGACTTTTAGCTCCTACAGACTCCTAATTTTGTATGAATTTTGTGTAAGTGATGTAAAAATAATTTATGAACGAATTTTACGATATCCCACTCCACAGAGGAGTGCGGGGGTGGGTCTTAACAATGAAAATTTTAAATTTCCGAGCTACAGCTCCGACAGACTCATAATTTTGTATGAATTTTCTGTAAGTAATGTAAAAATAATTTATGAACGAATTTTACGATATCCCTCCCCACAGGGGGGTGCGGGGGTGGGTTTTAACAATTAAAATTTTAAATTTTCGAACTGTAGCTCCTATAAGCTCCAAATTTGAAAAGAATCTATATATATATATATATATATATATATATATATATATATATGAGATTTCCACCTATATATTGACTCATCACGATATCTCTGGAACCATAAGGCGTAGAGATTTGAAATTTTGTAGGAATATTTCTTTCGCCGAGTAGAGGTCAGCTAAGAACGGATTTTACGAAATTCCACCCACAAGGGGGGTTGCGGGGGCGTTGACAATGGAAAATTCCCATTTTTAAACTATAGCTCCTATCTACTCCAAATTTAGTAGGAATCTCCTATATGTGATGTAGAAATTATCTATGAGCGGATTTTATGATAACTCATCCCCAATAAAGATTGCGGGGTAGGGGTTAACAATGAAAATAAAAAATTTCTAAACTATAGCTCCTATAGGTTTCAAATTTGGTAGGAATCATTTATATGTGATCCAGAAATGATCTAATAGTGGATTTTATAACAACCTCCTCCAAATATGGATTGCGGGGGTGGGTGCTAACAATGAAAATTTTAAATTTCTAAGCTTAAGCTCCCATAGGCTCTAAATTTAGTAAGAATCTGCTATATTTGAGGTAGAAATGATCTAAGAGCGTATTTAATGATAACCTACTCCAAATATGGATTTCGGGGGTGGGTGTTAACAATTACAATTTTAAATTTCCGAGCTATAGCTCCTACAGATTCCAAATTCGGTGAGAGTCTTCTATGTGTGATGTAGAAGTGATCTAAATGAGGATTTCAATAAATTCTACCTTCAATAGCGATTGCGGGGGTGAGTGTTAGAATTTTCAATTTCAATTTCCAAACTGTAACTTTTATAGACTCTAAATTTGGTAGAAATCTTACGGTATAATTTTCCTGTCAAGTTCAGCTAAGAATGGATTTTATTAAATTCCTCCCCCAAAGGGGTTTGCGACGGCGTTAACAATGAAAAATTCCCGTTCTTAAACTATAGTTTCTATCGACTCCAAATTTGGTAGGAATCTTCTGTAAGAGATATAGAAATAATCTATAAACGAATTTTACGATATCTCAGCCCACAGGGGTTGCGGGGATAGGTATAAACAATGAAAATTTTGAATTTTAAAGTTGTAGCTCTTACAGACTCCAAATTTTGTAGGAACTTTCTGTAAGTGATGGAAAAATAATTTATGAACGAATTCTACGATATTCTACCTCAAAGAGAATTGCGGGGGCGTTAACAATAAAAAATTCCCGTTTGTAAACTACAGCTCCCATATATTCCAAATTGGGTAAGAATTTTCTGTAAGAGATGTAGAAATAATATACGAACGAATTTCACGATGGTTCACCTCACAGGGGTTTGTGGGGGTAGTTGTTAACAAATAAAATTTTTATTTTCCAAGCTATAGCTCCTACAGACCCCAAATTTATTAAGAGTCTTCTACATATAATATAGAAATTATTTAAGAACGGACTTTACAACGAATTACCTCCAATAAAGATCGCGGGGGTGGGTGTTAACAATAAAAAATCTTAATTTCCAAAATATAGCTTCTAAAACTCTAAATTTGGTAAAAATCTTTTGTTTCTCATGTAGAGATCATCTCACAATGAACTTCAATAAAGACTATTTCCGATAGGAATTGCGGGGATGGGTGCTAAAATCTAAAATTTTAATTTCCAAACTGTAACTTCTACAGACTCTAAATTTGGTGAGAATCTTCGTGTATGATGTCAAGTTCAGCTAAGAATGGATTTTCTCGAATTCTAACCCTAGAAGGGATTGCGGGGGTGTTAACAATGAAAATCTCTCATTTTCAAACAAAAGTTTCTATGGACTTGAAGTTTTGTTGAAACCGTTTGTTTATAATGTAGAAACTTTCTCGAATAGGATCTTATGAAATTCCTCTCCCATATAAGAGTGTGGGTGTGATAATTGTCAAAAAATTTATACTTTTCAAATACAGTTCCTACAGATATAGAATTTGATAGAATCTCAAGAGAAACAGGAACTTACGGGAATGGCCTCCAAGGCCAACGGATTTAAATATTTTCCTTTTTTAATAATTATATTTTCTCACAACAATCGTCTCTTTGGCAGCGGCAAAAAAAGTCATTGTAAGGTTTCCAAAATTTAACTTTACATGTAGCTATTCACTCAACGGACTAAGAATTTTACATACATTTTATTTTTGCTGATCACATAACCCATGAATTGTTCTTATTACCGGATCGCGGGAACGTAACAGATTGAAATGAATGCATTTTCTAAGCACTTGAGATGTGAAAAAGGAATTTAGCTATTTATTCTAAGAGAATTCGTTAAAAACATGTACAAATAAGTTTCTATGAAAAATTGATGTCACGGAGGAAATTTAAATTAACGGCAAAATTCGTCACGCTTTAAGCTAGCCAAATTTCAACTTCACTTATGAGACGCGCAATTACTTTAACTGAAACTTTCAATGATCATTTCAAATTTTTTTCTTTGTTTCAGTCATTATTCATTTTTGGAAAAAAACCACTGGAATGTCATAGTGATTGCACATTAAAATTTACAATGAATATTAGCTAGAATAATCACAGGGATAAAAGGTACGGGCCAATCTGATGAAATTTGAAATCTGTACAAATCTAAACAATACTCCCATTAAATTTCAAGTCTAGATCTCTAAAAATACAATTCTATGAAATGCCCAGCGGAGCGGGCGGGTAACAGCTAGTATGTACATATAGATATATTAAATACCTTAAAATTAAAAGCCTTGGCCAAAAGAGACTTACTCAGTGGAACTTAATTGGTAACTGGAAGGTAGTTACGGACAGTTTCTCGGATAGCTTAAATGGTAGAGCATTTGGCGCGTAACCAAAAGATCCAGGTTCGAGTCCTAGTCTGGGCTGTCTGAATTATTTTTTCAGTTATTGAAAAAGTTACACTGAGTAAAAAAATTACTTCTTTCTCTAACAATAATTGTCGATAAAACGAATTTTAATTGTAAATTTCACCTAAATTTTCTCTGATGGTATGAGACCTCATACCAATAAAATATTATGGTGAAGAAGTAATAATCAAAAATTAGTCATTCTTCAAGAATTTGGATCGGGACCATTCGGCTTAGAATAATAACTATCTATCTTTATCAATAAACACCGATCTTCGAGTCAAATATATATATATATATATATATATATATATATATATATATATATATATATATATATATATATATATATATATATATGTATATAGAATAAGCGAAAAGAAATTTAGTATAGACCGGATAGCTCAAATGGTAGAGTAGCCGACATGTCTTCGGAAGGTTCTGGGTTCGAATCCCAGTCCGAGCTATCTAATAATTTTTTCTCGCATATTCTATAAACTCACATTAAGATGATCCTCTCCACATTCCTTTCTCAATCCTTTCCTACCAATATCCTGTTACGTGAATGTGGAACGCTTCACGTAATAATTACCGTAACTCCTATTATTTCCCGCTTCACAGCATTATTTATATTTATAAAAAATGTGGAACGCTTTACGATTTTGCGTGTCATATATATATGTATTAGGGTGTTTCAAAAAAAAAAAAAAAAATTTTTTTTTAATGGTGTTGAAAAGTTGAAAGTACATTTAAAAACAAAAATTTTGGCGCCTATTAGAGCCCTTAATATTAATATTAAGGTTTGCTTCAATTCATTTGTAATTTTTCTATTTAAATAACACGAGAAAACTTTTTTTTTATTTTTGAATTTTAATTACTTCGGAATGGCTTGTTTACGCAATATCCCAGAGAAAGGTCTTATAGGAAATTTCACGCTCTACAAAAAACGTTTGAAGGTCAAAGTTCCTCAGATCAACAAATTTGCAATCAAAAATAACACCAATCAAAAATTTCAAATATTTTCCAATAAATTTGCAAAAAAAGTCATACTTTATATTGATATTGTTTTTTTTTTTTTGTAAAATCAATTGAATTCTGTTAATTTGAGATTTTAATTTTTTTTTTTGCTTATTTACTCCATACGTAACTCACAAAAAGTACAAATACATAAATATAAAGGTTAAAATTATCAAATAAATTATTTTTGGGTCTCTTTTATAACAAATTAATTTTATATTTCATAAAGTTTATAAATTTTTGGAAGATGAAAATGTAAAGTTCCTGATCACACTAACTAAACAAACACTCATCATTGTATTTTATTAAAAATGTTAAAAAAATTATAAATATATTAAATCAATTCAATCAACTATAAAATTTGATTAATTTTTTTCATTTAAAAAATATTGAATGAGCTTTATGCAGCTCTGTCGATAAAAGTAGTAGATTCGTTTGATTTGAGTAATGTAGTTAGTAAGCTCTGTGTTGGTAAGCTTGGTCGTTCAGTACCAATTTCTCTTTGTTGCTCTGCTTTCAATGCTTTGTTCTATCTTCTCGTCATTGTCTTTCTTTATTGATACTGATTGTTATTTAAATTCGTTATATTATTAATTTAATTTGCTTATAATTAAAATATATAAGTTATAAATTTTATGATCACAATGGTGAAAACAGTGTACTTGATTGATGATGTATGAAGTGAATTTGGTGGAAAAAAATTACCTTCATTGAAAGAGGTTATGTCACTTTTATTTTATTATCTCAAAACGAAAAATTTTTCAGTGAAAGTAAGCATATCAACCACTGTCGACAAAGTTTTCGAAATTTGGTGTGTGGCACAAGTCCCGACAAGAGAGAAAAGATCTGCTTTTTTAAAACTAACCTCAAATCACAATCGATGGAGGAATTTACAAAAAAACTGTAAGAGGAAAAAGTCAAAATCTCAAAAAAAGCCTCAATGCCTTTTTCGGGACGAATTAAATAAACTATTTGATATAGCTCATGCTGATGTGCTAAATTTACTGGATAAAGAAAAAAGATTATTTTATTTGGGGCAAAAATCTTCCAGTCGACGTGGTTTTATTTCATATAATTCTCAACCAATTCCAGAAGATGTTGAAGATATGGATGTTGATGTAAGCGATGAAAATAATAACTACAGTAATAGTGATAACAATAATGAAGAGAACATTGATATCAATTATAATAACAATAATGATAGTGGTACATTTGATGTCGGAAAGTTCGGTAATGACAATGTTGACTATTCTTGTACAGTTGAGACTGATAATGTTGTTAATCATGAAATATCAAGTCAAACATCTAAGTTATCCCAGAAATCTTTGGAAAGTAATGCTTCTCGTATAATCTCTGATTATGAAGATGAAATTCCAAAACAACAAGTTCCTAAAATTGATCTAATGACACCAGAACTTGCTGCGGCTTTGGATAGAGCTAATGTGAGTAGTAGGTCGGCGACTTACATTTTTGCTGCTTTATTATCTAGCCTAAATATTGATTGTGCAAGCGTAAACTTCAGTCATTTGACTATTCACCGAGCACGGGAAAAATTTCGCAAAGAAGCGACGTTAAATCTGAAAACTAATTTGGAAACTGATAATTATGTGCTACATTTTGATGGAAAACTGTTGTCAGATATTACAGGTATAGAACAAGTTGACCGGCTTCCTATTATTTTATCATCATCAGGTAAATTTCAACTGTTAGGAGTCCCCAAACTAGAATCTGGAACTGGACAAAATCAAGCTTCAGCTATTATTACAACAGTAAAACAATGGAATATTAATACTGATAACATCAAAGCATCGTGTTCTGATACTACAACGTCAAATACGCTGTAGTATTTTGGAAGTTATAACACCAATCAAAGATGAAATTTTGAAATTCGTTAATAATCAAATAGAAGTAAAATTTTTTAATCCAGCGCTAAAGAATTATCAACTGATGTTAAAGTGAAACATGAAAATTTCTGAAGTTCCGTATAATCATCCATTTTACACTTAATAATTAACCCCGTTGTAAATAAAAATATTGGAAATCAATTTCACATGATTATTACACTCTTAATCATCATTAACGATTACAATTGCATTTGTAAAATATTTTGTAACTATTACTTCACATCAATTGATAATAATTAATGTTCTTTACTTTGAGGTTGCAATGTAATTAATTTTATTTTGACTTTGAACTTTTTTTGTAGATGGATCATTGTCGTGACGATTACCGTGAACTCCTGCAATTATCATCGATATTTTTGAGTGCTACTACCACAAATATAACATTTAAGCGTCCTGGAGCCGTCCATCATGCAAGGTGGATGGCTAAAGCAATATATAGTTTAAAAATTTTTTTATTTAGAAATGAATTTCATCTTACTAAATCAGAAATAGCTGGATTACGAGAACTTAGTTTATTTATCATAATATTCTATTTAAAAGCTTGGTATACTGCGCCGTGCGCTATAGCAGCACCTAATAATGATTTAATTTTAATTAAAGAATTAATTTCATATAAAAAATTTAATAATACTATTTCACGGGCATGCTCAGAAAAATTAGCCGATCACTTGTGGTATTTAAATAACGAGTTGTCTGTTGTATCTCTCTTTGACGAAACTGTATCAGTTGAAATAAAAAGAAGAATAGTTCATGCTTTAAAAAACTGTGAAACCAATGAAACTACAACGAGTCGTTTTATAATCGATAAGAAAAATTTACTCATTATTAAATAAAGATCTTAGTCAATTTGTATCTATGAGATCGATAAATCTGTTTAAATCGTTTGATTTGTCGTATGATTTCATTGATGAGGATGTAACTTTGTGGCCTCAGAATCTAAATTACAAAAGAAACTTGGAGTATTTTGAGAAACTTCAAGTTCTAAATGATGTAGTAGAACGCGGCATGGCATTGATAGAGCAGTATAATCGATGCTTAACGAAAAATGAAGAACAGCTTCAGTATTTATTGCAAGTAGTGACAGAACACAGAAAACGATATCCTAATTGCAATAAAAATAATTTTATAAAACTGTAATATTTTCAAGTTAGAAAAAATTTTATGAATTGTTGTTAAATATTGTTTTTTGTTATAAAGAATTGATTGTTTAATAGAATTTATTAGTATTTGGTAGAAAATAAAATAAATTTGTTATACAAGAGACCCAAAAATCATTTGTTTGATAATTTTAACCTTTATATTTATGTATTTGTACTTTTTGTGAGTTACGTATGGAGTAAATTAGCAAAAAAAAAAATTAAAATCTCAAATTAACAGAATTCAATTGATTTTACAAAAAAAAACAATATCAATATAAAGTATGATTTTTTTTTTGCAATTTTATTGGAAAATATTTGAAATTTTTGATTGGTGTTATTTTTTATTGCAAATATCTTTGAAACGGTTGATCTGAGGAACTTTGACCTTCAAACGTTTTTTGTAAAGCGTGAAATTTCCTATAAGACCTCTCTCTGGAATATTGCGTAAACAAGCCATTCCGAAGTAATTAAAATTCAAAAATAAAAAAAAAGTTTTCTCGTGTTATTTAAATAGAAAAATTACAAATGAATTGAAGCAAACCTTAATATTAATATTAAGGGCTCTAATAGGCGCCAAAATTTTTGTTTTTAAATGTACTTTCAACTTTTCAACACCATTAAAAAAAAAAAATTTTTTTTTTTTTTTTGAAACACCCTAACATATTAGGGTATATGTATATATAGATATATTAAATACCTTAAATAATAATAGTGATAATTATCACCAACTCGAGGATTTTCTGCTGCCATTCATTGCATAATCACAAAATTTCATCTCAACCATCATACCAAGCATACAATTGAACAAAGATACCCTTCGCAAAATTAACGAGTCAATTATAACTTTAATCAAATAAACAATAAACTCGAGTTGCGCAACAAAATCTGCTGTCAATAGACATAAAATAAAAGTAAAATTCATAACAACCTTCCGTCTTCAGCAGATATCAGCGATCAGTGATGTAATCAAGTTATTTGTGATAAAAAAATGATTGTATTAAAGTGAGTAGAGTTAAAGTTACCTTAATTACTTCCCGTCTGGCCTCGCCGGCTTGGACGGTGATTGGCGGTACCATTGGCAGCAGAGGCGCATTGTCATTGACGTCGTTCAACGTGACAACAAAAGACAGAGGTGTTGATGCTGCGATACCTGTTTTCTCGCGCGCAATCACTTGGAATCTGAAGCGCCCGGGACTCGGCGGATCGCGATCCAGATTTTCTTCGTTTACTATCAGAGTTCCTGATTGATCGATCCCGAAGAAACTTGTTGTCAGCTCGAACGTGTAGTTTGGCTTGGGATCCTCTGGTGCCTGAATAATTTAATAATAATAATAATAATAATAATAATAATAATAATAATAATAATAATAATAATAATAATAATAATAATAATAATAATAATAATAATAATAATTAATAATATAATGTGAAATCAATGAATGCATCAATGGATTGATGAACTAACGAGTGGAATAATTATTAAAATGAGTAAGAAGCTTACCAGATCGGCATCGAATACTGTAAGTTTAATAGGATTTCCATCTTTGTCGATGACCTTGGTACCAACTGGCGCGTTTTCATCAACGTAACCCTCAACAGATGATGCTGTAATAACCGGTGGATTACTGTCTACCGGTTTCACGGTAATTGTTAGCTTAGCTGTCGCTGATCGCTTTGCCTCTGATTCCTCGACGGCCTATTCAGAAAGAGGATCAGTCAGTAATTATACCTGGTAATTACTATAATATATATGAAGATGTGTAATTCTACTTCACAGGAATTTCAGGGAAGAGGTTTTTAGAGGAACTAGAAATATTTACAGTAATTAAAATTACTATTTTAATCATATTGGTTCCTAATTTACAAACTAATTAAGATTCAAGTGAACTGCGGAATAAAAATAAATGAAAGCTTTGGTGAGAATATTTAATCCTCTAATGGACTTTAATTGAAATCTATTAAGTATTATTTTTTATCTCAAAGTACGGAATTGAAAACTTTTTACAATATTTCTTGTTCCTTTGAATTTAGTTATTATTATGATTTTATAGAAATCTAACCATTTCATTTGTTTTCATGGCGGAACTTTTGAAAAATTTTGCTATTTATCGACGTAGCTCGTCGAGATGACGACAATTTAAAATTTAAAAAAATTTTTTTAAATCACAGTTCTGTAGGTTCTACTTGAAATAATTTTTAAATTTGATAAATTATCGAATTTCTGTAAATTGTATCTGAAAGTTTATGGAGTTTATTTTCATTTTATTTTCATCTTATTTTCATGTCGTCTAATTCTTCTATAGACCGAATATTACTTACTCATCTATGAGTATACTGAAAAAAAAAGAATCAACTCGATTCAAGAAAAAAATTTATTCAAAACAACAAGAATTTTTTAGTTTAAAAATTTTTTTTTTTAATCAATTTAATTTTTTTTAATGATACTGAAATTAACAGACATCTGAAAATTTTTAGAAATTTATTCAATTTATTGCAAAAAAAATTTGAATAAAAATTCTACATGTAGTAGTTCTAAAAAACCATGAATGCAATTTTTATGAAATCTTTTTGCAGTACTAATTTATTTTTTAAATATAACTAAAAATGATCAGCTGTCAGTTGATTTTTTAAATTTTATTATTACATGAGTTTTCACGATCCTTTGAGTCATTTATAACTTTATAAAATTTAGTTCGATTCCGCCAGGCGAATGACCTTTTTTAATAACTTAAAAAAAAAGATGAAATAAAATAAATACCTTGATAATAATATCAAACTTCTTAGTAACAGTAGTATCAACAGCTCGTATTTGCTTAACGGCGCCGGTGTTTGGATTTATCTCAAAAAAGTCTCTGTAGTTTTGTGGATTACCACTGAGGAAGGAATAATGAATTGGCGCATTAATACTGTCCATGTCAACGGCTTGTATTTTCTCCGGCGATATATTGAGTATTCCAGACAGTACTCCACTGGATACCTAAGGGATTAATGAGAGCAAATGTAGTCAAACTGGATATATAATACATCTAATGTGCATTAGCGTTCTACGGCATTAGGGATGCATCTGAATCAGCATTAAACTTTGTTTTATTCTATTACATGTAATGCCCCGTCATTTGAATTCAATGCTGATACTATCGTTTCAATGGTCTATTAATTATTTCAAAAAATCCATTTGTAGTATTACATATTATAAATATTCAACTTTGCTTTTTGTTCAATTAATAAAGTAAATTTCGATTTTTTTTTTTTTTTTTTTTCAGACAATATTAGTTACTTACGGAAGCAGAGTACTCTGGGTTGATGCAAGACCCGTCCAACAGCATGCATCCTTGGTAGATGAATGAAGGATCTTGATCGTCATCGTCTCGAATATTAACTGTTAAAGTTGTGGTCGATGTCAATCTTTCGAACGTATTTAATGCTCGGTCCTAAGAGAGATAAATTGATCGGTTAATAATTATCACGCTCAACGATGCATTCAGAGCAGGTATATCAGACTAGCTTTTATTATACTACTCAATCAATTGTAATCGACTGCATACCATCGGGTCCGTAAGGAATTTAACGCTTGCTTTTTGCAATATTTCTTTTTTATATTTTATCTTAATTACATTATAGCAAAATAAAAAGGCTTTTATTGCACACCATTTTGCTCAGATTAAAATTTCTCCATTGTTAAGTATACAGAAAAAAAAGACCTCAAATAAATTTTTTAAGCAGACAAAAATATTTTTTTTTTATTTACCAGCAATTAATTGTCAATACTTGTCATTTTGCACAACTCATGATGCGAAGCATTAGAGAGTGTTTTACGATCGAAAAATTCTTTATACTTAAGATCACAATTAGTCAATTAGATATTTTTCAAGTCAAAAATATCTGTGAAAAAGCCCTGTTGTAATGATACAGTCTGCGTTCCGCAGATTGTAATTTTTTCATTTTTTAGAGGAACTTTTATATTTTCTTGTAAATTTCTAACAGTTGAGAGAAATTAAATAAAAAATTAAAAATATATCATTAAAAAGCAAAGAGACAAACAACTTTTAGTGGTTTTAAATTATTGGGTGACTGGGTCAGTGAAAAAAATACTAAAGATACGTTATTGTCTCGTCTTGACAATGTTAAAGGTCAACCTCGCAAACATTCTCTTTCACTTAAATATTTATCGTTATTATTTTATTTCTCTTATCATTTACCGAGATCTCTTTGTCACTGCACACCAATCTACATCTACCACAACAATAATCTCGATCTATGATGGAATAAACTTTCATATGCCTTTGACCTTTTAAATTATTTAGATTACTTCTCGCTTTAATCCAATAATTACAGTTAATTATGCCTTTTTTCATCTTATCGATTAATTTTTATAATGAAATAAATAATTAGGAAAGTTGCTGGTACAACAAAGGGCAATAATTTCTAAAAAATTTATGATATTTAGCAATCTGTAAAAAAATATCGGACTTTTTAACGAAAAAACTTAAACTTAACTTGGAAAAAGCAAGATTCTATCGAGCGTAACAATTCCATCGAATTCTAGTTACAGTAACCATCGAACAATAAAATATAATAAAACACAACAGAAGTTATTTGTTATTTTTGCAGCAAAACAAAATAAATTGAAAAGTTGACAAAAAAATAAAAACAGATTGAGTTTTAAAAAGCATTATCTGTGAAAACATAAATATCGATTTGAGCTGAAATCGATAGGGCGTATCCCAACCCCAGCATTCCGCGATATTACTCACCGTAAGAGACTCATTGGCACAATCAATCCCCAGGACATTTATTGCTATCACGAGTAGTATCACTTTCACAAATTCAGGCATCAATCTCATTGTTTAAACAATAAATAAACCATTGAAAATGTTACTAATTCTCCTTTAACCAAATGTATTGTCCTCCGGGAAATAATTAGTCTTATTTATTAGTGTGCCGGTAATTGTATAGAAAAAAAAATAAATAAATAAAATAAAATACTGGGTAAATATTTCCATGTAGAACTAGCTGTATTTCACCTGAAGCGATCAAAAAAGTTAATCAGTTATCTCAATATCTAAATTGTAATCTTATTCGGAGCCGATTGATGTTTATTACTATTTCTGTGTCGGTGTTATGTTGCCGTTCCGTTTAAGTGACATGTAAGTAATAAAAGACTTAGCACAATATTAAAAGAAAAAGAAGGAAGAGATAGAGAAGATGAGTTTAGGAATTTGAAGATAAAAAGAACCGGCGGGACATAAGAAATCACGGAAACGAGTTTAATTTTTTGAGCAATTTGTTATTTATTTACGTTCATTATTTTTTTACGCAATTTCCCCGTAACCAGTTGATAAAATCTCAATATATTTATAGTTAAGTATTAGACGATACTTTTTTATCTGGGTATTTTTAGTCCGGTAATAATATACGTAAAATATAGCTCTTCTATTGATGATTATGGTTATTTTATGCCCACGCGATTTTATACGATGCACTGATCTGCTTTACTATGTATGACGTGTCATGACTGAGATCAATCCTTTCAATATTTATTGGTGTGTGTGTATGTGTGTGTAAGGATTGTGCGGTTCTTTCAGAATCAGGAAGAAATTTACTTTAAATATAATAATGTTAATATGATGTAGATCGCGATCAATTTTTTGTATTACGGCAATTTAGAATATTTTTAGTTTTTTAAGTACTTTACAAAAAATTTTTATTTTAAATATTTAATTCATTTTCATCACGCGAAATTTTTAAAACTAACAATTATTTAATATCTAGAGTGTCAAACTGTTAAATTTTTTTTGTTATTAAAATTCAAATAATATCAGTTAACTTTGTTTTTATACAATAAAAACAAAAATAATTATAAAAAAAGAGCTAATGTATCTGAACAAAACCAGAATTAAATTAACAGCTTTCCTTTTTATTTATTGTTTTATTTTGAGATTCAACAAAATACTGGAAAATATAAAATTTCTATGTGCTTAACAGTCGGTCCCTACGATTATAACTTTATATTTCTCTCTTAGACAATAACGAATTTTGAAAAAAATGCTCTGCTTCATAATAGATTTATAAATAATCTATTTCATACCAGAGCGTTTTTTTCGAAATTCTCATTTGTTTAAAAGAAAAACATAAAACTGTAAGTCCTATTAATTTCTTCCTCACATTAACGCGAGTCTGGTTGAAAAAAAAAAACAAATAGAACTCATAACGAGATTCGACTTTAATCATAAGTGCAACAAGGATAGTACCGTTTCTCGCAGTGAGTGCAACGCGAGAAAAAGAGGGGACCGGCTGTTAAAATTTATAAAATTCAGTAGATTACACTGAAAAAAAAAAAAAAAGTACTATTAAGAATTTATGTTCTTGGCAGAAAAAAGAATATTCTTGAAAATTTCCAAGTATATATTTTTTCGCCTGAAGAATTCTTCTTTGTCTACAGAGTTACTCGAATAAAATAAAATAATTTTTATTTTATTCAAGTAAAGCAACTTGTTTGTCAGCTCATTATAATAGAAACAGATATTGATATTCATATAACAAATTTTTGAGTCAAGAAATTCATCTATGCACTGAGAAAAAAGTATTTTGCTACTAAGGATATTTTTTTTGATAATCAGAATACTTGGTATTGTGCTACTAAGAATACGTGGTATTTTTATTATCACAATAAGTATACTGATTTTCACAATACCTAGGTATACTGATTATCAGTATACCAATGTAACAGACTATTAGATGTTTATAACCTCACTTTACTGGCACAAATCAATTGACTTATAAAGCTAACAAAACAAATTAAAATTAAAATTAAAAGTATAATAATACATTTTTTTCAAGCTAATATAATAAATATTAGTTGAATTCTATTTTTACCAGTGCATAAATCAAATAAACTAACTGTTAGTGTTAAAACGTCGATGGCAGTGACAGCGCATATATTATAGTTTACTGCGCAGAGTATAGGTCTTGAACTGACTTATATTCTGATAATCAAAATACTTTTTTCTCAGTGTGTGCATAATTTTTATTATTTCTCGGTGTAGTTCGAATAAAACATAAACCGAACATGCTCATCAATTCAATTAGTTATTTTTTATTTGATCTGTTTCTTTTTTTAAAATATTTAAAGAAATAATTTTTGTCTTTATGTTAATCTAATTACTGATATTTTAAGTAAAAATTTTAACAAGAGTAACTTACAGCGTTTTCTTACTTCAATACTTTTCTTTTTAGCATTTTAAAATTCACATTAATCAAAATTTGAAATGATCTATTATTAAAAATTTTTAACTTTCTAGTATTTTTTTAAACCTAATATTTCAGAGCGTTTTTATATAAAATATTTATTATATTAAATTATTCAGTCAAAAAATATATAACATCATTTATAAATAGCAATGTATTAAAACACACGCGTCAATATCAATTTGTTCAAGTTTAATTAGCGGAACAATTGTTTTAAATTGTCGCATCGGTGCGCAATTTAATTTAATAATCAAATAAAATAAATCATTTTTTTTTAAACTCCACAAATTTTTTATAATTACATAAAATATATAATAAGAATCCGAAAGTTCATACTTAATTATTAAACCACTAAGTTAGTTATAAATCCATTCAAAATTTCACTAACTGCAGTTTAATAGCTTATTTAAAACAAAACTTGCAAATGTTCCTTAATATTTAAAGTAAACTTGTCAATTTTTATGGTTTAATGAGAGTTTATCGTTATTGTGAAAATATAATTATTTTCTGATTCAATTATGAATTATGAGTTTAAAATAAAAGCGGGAGGAAAGTTTTATTCTCAATATGAAGCTCGAGATTTAATTAACAAGTTGTTTTTAAATATATTAACTGATAAACAAAGTTTTAAGTGGCTAGTTTTTAATTTGGCGAACAATGTTTAGTTTTTATATAAAATTTATTTAATAAAACTAATATAAGTGAAGTTTAAAAATTTTTTGGCATAAAAATTTTAAGTAACACTCTAGTGATCTTGATTTCGTTAAATCTAACACAATTTTTCACCTCAAAACTTTAAACTCGTTCATTAAAAGTACCCAAAAATATTGAAGAATAGTTTCCAAATAAGTAGAAAACAAAGTGACAAAACTACTAGACGTGACAAACGAACGCTGACTAATATATGACGAATAAGTTTCGCTGTTAAGTCTCTGAGTCGTACTGCTTACCTTTACTTAGCAATACAATAGTAATAGATACATAAATTATCTACCCACGATCACATTTTAAAGATAAACAATCGGCTTACACAAATGTTTGTCACTTGCTCTATTCTACTCTGCAGTGGAAAGAAAATTTTTAAGTAAACTACCTAACTAGTCTTTAATGATAAATTGAGCGCTTTCAATTTTCGATATTAGACGCTTAACAGTAAAACTAATTTAAGATATTATTGTTTATAATGTTAACTTATAATCTTAATCTACAAGTTATAGTTATATAGATACTAAAATATTATTACAATTTTTTTTTAACTAAAGTCAATATGAAAATTAAAATTTGTAAAATTATGAAACACAAGTGTGCGATCACCTTGAATCCGGCAGTAGAAGAATAACAGATACATATGTAAATTATGGCGTCTAATCTATGAGCTGTCTGATATTTACATATTATATTTAATATTTTTAACAAATTAAAAAAAAAATTAAGACTTAAATTGACAAAAAAAAATTTAACTTTATTCGAAGGAAAAAATATTAAAAACAATAATTTTCTAAAATTTCATCGTTTTCAATCATCTGAGAAATTTTTGATCTAAGATTTTTTTTAACTTAAGTACATTCTACTTGATCCAATAAATTTTCTTCTTGATTTAAGATAACTAATTTAAAAAAAAAAAAAAAAAAAACTATTTTCTTGGATTAAAAAATTTGTTCTCTTAAGGAAGTTCGAGCGAATCTAATGTAAAAAATAATTTCCAACTTTGAGCTTTAAAATTAAGTATACGTATAAATAAACACACCATTTATCTAATCCCAAAATTTAAAAAAGATTCACCGTTTAGTTACTTAGATAGTACATTTTAAAAATCACACATTTTATCTCCTTATACACGGGCTCTTATGGCGGACAAACTTTTGTCGAGACTTTAATTATTTTTTTCAATATTAATCTCCCAACTTTAACGGATAAAAAACTATCCGCAAGAAACTTGGATTATTGCAAAATATAAAAACAATTTAATAATAATACATTACCGATATAATTTTTGAAATATTTAAAGTCAAATTTTATGTTTGTAACTCGTTTACCGTCAGCTATTTATTCGAATAAATATTTGACAACATCGCGTCAACAGCCGAGAAAAAAGAAAAGGATAGAAATATAGTAACAGAGAGAGAAATGTTTAACTCACACACTCATCCACGTCTCTGTTATAGGTATAATCAAGTGCGCTATTGCCAAATCTGTTTATTTATTCCGGTAAGTAATAAATACGAAAGCCATTTTATTACTTTACTTTATTAAATAAGTAAAAATCATCAATTATTAAATTGTTTAAATTATTTTAAATTAAAATAAAGAATTTTGACGAATATTGGGAAGACTAAAATTAAAAAAAAATTTTAATATTATTTTGACTCATTAGTTACGCTCGAACTTCCTTAAAAGAAGTTAAATTTTTTTTTAACGAAATTTGTATGATTTTTTTAAACATAACAATTTACATAAACAACTAATTTTTAATAAATTTATTATCTTGATCGAGGACAAAAATGATTAAATCAAGTAAAATTTACTTAAAAATAATTTTCTTGGTTTAAAATTTGTTCTTTTATATATATTAGACTGCGTCAGAATAAAAAAACTTCTTTTTTTTTTTTTTTTGAGTAAATACATCTAAAAAGTTTCTTTATTAGACCAAAAAAAACCTCCTAAAAGATGAGCTTGATATCTTGAAAATTGAGCTGGCGCATGGGGAGGGGGTCCCCTTTCCCATTTAAAATACATTAAAAAAAAACTTTTTTCTGTATTTTCATTGTAAATCGTCAAAAAAATTTTTTTTTTCAAATTTCCCTTTTTGTTATCTTGTAGGAAATTAAATTCTCTACAAAAAAGGTCTCTTTTATTTTTTCGCTAAAATGCATAGGAAAAAAGTTACAGGGCTTTAAAAAACGAAAATTATAAAAAGTCAAAAATAACTTTTTTTTTTGTACTTATTTTTCGTATTTATAAATAAATATTATCACTTTTTTAAACAGTTCGATGTTTAAGGCCTGATAACTCCGAAATGGTTCTCCGTACGCATATTTTCATTCAGACAATTTTTGTAGATCGTTAAATTTCCTACAAGAATATGTATCGATCATAGCTATAAAATGTTTCGTTGTTGACTAGCAAAATTCAAAAGTAAAAAAAAAATTTTTTCCATGTTATTTAAATATAAATAAAAAATTAATTACAGCCACCTCTATACATTATACATTAATATTAAGGGCTAAGATTTTCACAATTCTTTGATTAGGGATACTCTAAAGAATTTTTAATGTTCTTCGAAAAAAAAAATAGTGTGTTTTTTTGAAACACTAATATATATATATATATATATATATATATATATATATATAGCAGCAGCATATATATATATATATATATATATATATAATATATAAATATATATATATATATATATATATAAATATATATATAAATATATATATAAATATATATATAAACATAGCAGCATATATAAAGAGTGCAAATATATATATATATATATATATATATATATAAACACTAATATATATATATATATATATATATATATATATATATATATATATATATATATATATGTACAGAGTGTCCCAGAAGTAACGGACGCCATTATAGCATCTGATAAACAAAATAATTCTGAGACGAAAAGTCCTTAGCTATTTTTTAATCAAACGCATAGATAATTAATTATTAATTAAAATAACGTCCTTTTATGCGTTAGAGAGAGAGAGCACTAGTGTCAAGTCAAGTGCGTTCCAACGAAGATGCTTGCACGTGTGAATGTGTAAGTAAATATGTGTGACTACGTTAGCTAACTAGTTTCTAGAAACTAGTTAGTCATACAGTTAGTTGTGTCTTTGTTTGGCACATATTTTACTGGACACTGGCGCTCTCTCTCTCTAACATATAAAGAGACATTATTTTTAATTAACAATTAATTATCTATGCGGTTAATTGAAAAATGGCTAAGGAGTTTTCGTCTCAGAATTATTTTTTTCATCAGATGCTACAATGGCGTCCGTGACTTTTGGGATACCCTGTATGTATATATATATATATATATATATATATATATATATGCTGCTATGCTATATATATATATATATGCTATATATATGTATAGGTAAAAGCCCCAATAGATGATCATGTAGCAATATATGATCACTCTATGTATTTCTACATCTATATTCACAAATATAGGTATAAAAATACATAGAGTGATCATATACTGGTACATGATCATCTATTGGGGCTTTTACCTTATAAGTAAAGAGTAAATTATAAATTTTTCATCGTTAATAAATAATTAATAGCATACCTAAATAAAGAAGAGTTAAATCACACCCTGAATACTCAAAGCTGTAGGCGCTAAAAAGTATCAGAAGAGGAGGAAGGTGAAGAAAGGTGACAATTGTGTAACATCTAGTAACTAGCAGACTACACCTGGATTTCTGCAGATATGGTATACGGTATGATCATCATGGTATAAGGTATGGGATATAAAATACATGACTCATGAAGTCTCACGCTGTACTGCCCACTGGGCAATGAAGAACGTCACCGACTGAGTACTTGACTGGAGAAGTCTTCTAGTCTAGTTTCAACCTATCAGCTTAATATAAGTGGTAACAATTATAAATTTTTTCCTCCTATCAGCCTATCACTTCTGTTCGCTATTCTGAAGTAAATTTAAAGGCTCTCCGTAGCTTACTCGAATCAGATAGAACAGTTGCGTCGGTCGTATTAAATTCGAACAGAAGCAGAAGTTACGCTAACCAGGATAAGCTTTTTATTATAACGATTCAAGTTTTATAAGCGATAACATCTGAGTCTGAGTCGGTTAACGCTCAGCGACGTGGCGATGTCTGATGCATTATTCACTCAACATTAAAAATTCTTCTTACTAGATTCCACAAATCCTTCCGTATCTTTTTTATGAGTTTCAGCATTTAAATTGCTGATTGACACCAGCAGGAGAAATACACTTTTCGATACTTGGGTGTTTGTAAGTGTTTTTTAGATTTTATAATCCTAAAATTCCTATTCTTTTGATTTAATTGCCATTTTTTACACAGAAAAAGAAGTGAACTCAATAATATTTTGGTCCTCAATTTGTACTTTTTCTTGATTCAAGAATTTTTCTCTTAAATCAATAATAATTAATAATTTTTTTTTTCAGTGTTAATCCAAAATATTTTATGTTTAAATGGAAAATAATAAAAAAATTCTCTTTATTCAATTATTTAAAACTTTTGAATTAAAATTTTTTGTAGGCAAAAATATTGTTCTTGAGCCAAAATAACTTTTTTTCTGTGTATTCACTCATTAACTATTGCAGGATTTGATCGCCTTAGCCGAATCTTTCAGTAAATAATGAAACTGCTGGGAAATAACCTACAAGAATAAGAAAAAGAATAAGATCTGTTAATTGGTTAGGTTTAACTTACGGATGCGAGGATGGTGACGAGATAACGCTGCGTCCTCTCGAAGTCGAGTGTTCGATTGACCGTGACCTGTCCCTGATGTGGCAAGTTGATGCTGAAATAACCATACCCGTCTGCGGTTGTAATTCTATCACGACCGACAGCATTGTTGCTGCCAATACCGTTCCCATCTCCTGGCGCTATTGAGTATTCCACGAGTCCATTCACACCCGCGTCAGCGTCCACTGCTACCACGTTTTGAAATATCGTCGAGCCTACTGGCGTCAGCTGAATAGTATCAATAGAATCCAATTATTGTTTTACAAGTGTTAAATTTTCGTTCATAAATTTTACTATTAAAAATTGAGTTGGTGTTAAAATTCTGATCTGATGTAAAATAATAATTTCATTTATCGTAAATAAAGTAATGCAATTAGTGGTGCATTTCACAGCTCACATTTCAATTTACTAGAATTTAAAAATATAAATAAAAAATATCACGGTCATACTATAGTATTTTTTTAACAATGAATATTTTATGACATCAAAGATAAATTCACTCTGCAAGAGATATAAAATAAATATTTTATTTCTAACATTCATCCTTGCATGCTGGTAAAAAAATTCAATATTAAATGACCTAGTATTTATTTTATCAATAATAAAATTTTTCAATATTCTACTGACACTAAGTATTGTTATTATTATAAATTATTTAAAGCGAAAAATTCAATTAATTATTTATCAATATAAATTCATTCATAATAAAATTTAATATTATTAAAGTTTAATTTTTAAATTTAAAAAAAATGATTGAAAATTTTTTTTACGTTAACCCTTCGTCACTCGCGTCATGAGCAGATCGCCGCCTACCAACTACTCAACCTATAGAGACTCACTATAGTGCGAGCGAGAAACTAAAAAAGACGCGAGTGAAGAAGGGTTAAATAAAGTCATTTGAATTGTAACAAACTTTGCAATAAAAAAATTTTCATCTGTTGTGTTTGTTGGGGATAAAAAACTTTTTTTATTTATTCGACGATAACTGTAAAAAAAAAAAATTTTAAAACTCAACCCAATACAACAAGTTGGTAAAAAATAATATTAAGAGACATTTAAAGTTGAGATGGGCAATGTCTTACGTTAATTGCGTTATGACATTTAAAAGTAATGTGAAAATAAAATCGGTAAAAAGCTCATAAACGCGCGAATAAACCGGTATCCGCGACAGTTCACAGCGTTCAAATGTTTTAAAGTAAAATTTAACGGTATCTATTAAAACGTGGAAATGTTGGAATTTATAAAAAAATTTTTTCCATTTAATTGTTATTTTTTATACAGCGGCAAACTTTGAAGAAAGGCTTTCAATGCATCGCTTGTTAAAATTATTCCACGTGCTGACAGTAACGTCTCATATTATCTTGTAAAAAAGAGTATTCTTACTTGTAGTTATATATACATATATATTATGTATTATTGTGTCTATAAACTTGACTTGTTCTAGCATAAGACTAGTGGCATGTTCGCGCTTTATCACCTTTCAGTTTCTCCCTCTTGATTCACGTCGACGTCGTTGTCGTCGCGATAGATCCCGCAATTACGCTGCTACGGTTAATTAAGCTTTGTGCAACGGTGATGTAATGACACTCTTTTCTCAGACTTCGTTGAATTTTTTTTTAATAAAGAATTTTTGTTTTTAAATAACGATAAAAAAAGTATCTTATAGCCACTTGATTTGAGATTTTCTGAAGGCATATTTTCGGTTAATTTATAATTGCATGACGATAAAAATTATAACTATAATTATAATTAAATTGACCGTACTTTTGATAATGGAAGGCAATGGTCGTTTTTTAAAATTAAAATAAAGTTATTTTACGCCTTGAGCCATCATCAGAAGCTGTTATTTGTTATTATTATTATTATTTTTTCACCCCAAAGCGCTCATGAAGACTTAAGTTCATGTACCGATAAATATACTAGACTAGGTTTAGAAAAATATTGCAATTAACTGTTAAGTCACGGGCATTGAACATTAAACATTGATGGATTTATTTATTACCTCGGGTACGGTTGTTTCATACGGTGTATTGATGAACTTCGGTGCATTGTCATTTACATCGGACACTCGGACGATTATCGGTATAATCCGCTTCTTATTTGTCGCTTTTACTGTACATGCAAGCTGAAAAAATAAAGATTGAGTTTAAAAATTAAAAATTGCATTTAACAAAACTTTATTATCTATATAATTAAGAAAATGAGAAAAATTTTGTCTCCGGGGTATTTGTATAATGGAATGAGTTTTTTTTTTTCAGTTAAATTTAGTAAAATTGGAAGATCTTGACCTAAATTTGTGCCTTTTTATCATTTCATATGATTTTCAGCCATTATTATTATTATTAATATTAAAAGATTTTATAAAATTTAAAAGTGAACAATTTATTTTTAAATGCATAAGATAGTCTAAGAGGAGTAAAACTATTTCAAAACAAAAAATAATTTTTTTTTCAAGTGACACTTAATTAGACTAATTAGTCGAAAAACTTTATCCCATTAAAGTAATGATCTATAAAAAAAATTAAACGTTATCAAAATCGCTTATTTTTACGATTCATAACTTTACCCATAAAAAATAAAAAAACTTTAAATTTACACGGAAAGATTAGAACCCGACTGGTTCGTGTTTTGCACCAGACTCACTCGTGTGCGGCGTCAGAGTGGTTATTATGCACGGATTCTGGTGCAGCACCCGACTGAGTCTGGTGCAGAACACGAGTGAGTCTGGTGTAAACTAATTTTTCTTCCATTTTTTCTTGCACACGACTGAGTCTGGTGCAGAACACGAACCAGTCGGGTTCTAATCTTTCCGTGTACATCAATAATTCTTTGAGGATATTTGTATAGTATAATATATGTAAAATTCGAAGAGTTCGGAAACTTAACTGTGAAAAACGTTATCAACCTTACATAAAACGATCCACGAATTAGTAATGCAATGACAGAGTTCAATATGTACTTGGCATTCGATTTCTTTGCTATAAATGAATCGCTTAAATTAATCCCAATGGATGAATAATTAAATTCAGTCAAAAGATAATGTAATTAACATAATTCATATGCTCAGTTTGCACAGCAATTTTTAACTTCCCGCTAAGAAAATTGAAAATTTTCAAAAATCGGGAAGTTATTGGTTTTACCCCGTTTTTCGAAAATCGAGTTTTCAACAGATGTTGACGTTTTGAGGTCCTAGGAAGCCTCCCCGAATGTTTCCGCGGTGATGTCCGTATGTCTGTATGTGTGTGTGTGTGTGTGTGTGTGTGTGTGTGTGTGTGTGTGTGTGTGTGTGTGTGTGTGTGTGTGTGTGTGTGTGTGTGTGTGTGTGGCCGTATGTAAACCTCTCATAACTTTTGAACGGCTTGACCTATTTCATCGCGGTTGGTGTCATTCGAAAGAGCTTGACCAAACCTAGATTTTGATTACAATTTGGATCGATTCAAACAGGTAGATTTTGAGAAATCTCAAAAAAACGACAAAAAAAAATTTTTTCAAATGTGGTTTTTTTGGAATTACTTTTAAACGGCTCTACTGATCAATCCCAAAAATTAATCAGCTCTTAATATCAAAAAACCACGTCGATCGCCGTCAGCCTGGTCAAAATCGGTTGAATCGTTCGTAAGTTATCGTTGTCGAAAAAAAAAACCGAAAAAAGTGATTTTTCGGAATTACATCGAAATTCCTACTTCGATGGATTAAAACTTGAAGATTCTTTATGAGGCCTGAAAAACTGCGTCGAATACCACCAACCGCGTAAAAATCAGTTTACTCATTCAAAAGTTATTGCGGTTTTAAAATTTAAGGAATAGTGTTTTATTAAACTTTTACCAGATTTTTGAGCTCGAAGAGGTCAAAAACGTAGTAAGTGCAATTTTGAGCGCTTAAATATGAAATTAACGGGAAGTTGCAGGGATGGCCTCTAGGGTCAACCGTGTTTCTAAATTTTTTTGTTAATATTTACTTGAAGCAGAAATAATAAAAATTAGGAAAACGGTCAACCCTGAAGGCCATCCCTGCAACTTCCCGCTACTTTCGTAATTAAGCACTCAAAATTTTACTTATAACGTTTTTGAGTTCTTCGAGCTCAAAAATATAATTTTCGTGTAAGCAGACTGGCAATAGTCTAGTCGGCTCGGTGCCCGCTTTTCGAAAGAGTGGGACCCGGGTTCGATTTCGGCACGCACCAATATTTTTCAGTGATTATAATTAAAAAATATGTGCGTTACATTGCCAGCCTCTGAAAGTGGCAGAGATAGCCGGGCGGCACACGTCTGACTTGGGCGATCACCCAGTTAAAAGACAACTTAATTGGGTGACCACTCTAGTTAGCGTTGGCTAGCACGAGGGATCTCTGCACACTAAGAGAAGGGCCTAATGCTCCAGTGGTCGATAAAGAAGAGTTCCTTATCAATCACTGTAGACTTAGCCCTGCTCCGACTGTACTATCATGGGTTTTCTCTGTTGTTTTCCCATGATTCTGTTCCAACAGCCTGAGAAGGTGAGGTTCAGGGTGAATACGGTACAGAAAGCACAAGTCGGGCCACAGCCGCAAAAATAAAGAGCAGTAACCAAGCACAATCATTAATGTTGAGAAAGGCTTGGGGTGTAAAGGGACATAAAAAGCCTATACACTAGAAACACATAGAAATATAAATAATTTTCGTGTAGTTTTGAGCTCTCTGAGCTCAAAAGTCTGATAGAAGTTTAATAAAACACTATTTTTTGAATTTTCAAACCGCAATAACTTTTGAATGAATGAACCGAATTTCACGCGGTTGGCGGAATTCGACGCAGTTTTTCCAATTCTATGATATATTTTCAAACACAAATTGATCAGGCCGGAAATTTCGGTGTAATTTGAAAAAAACACTTTTTTTCGATTTCTTTCGTCAACGATAACTCACGAACGAATCAACCGATTTTGACCGGCTTGGTGGCGATCGACGTGGTTTTTCGATGTTGAGAGCTGATTAGTTTTTGGAATTGATCGGTCAAGCCGCTTGAAAGTTATTAAAAAAAAAACCACATTTAAAAAAAATTTTTTTCGCAGTTTTTTTAAGATTTCTCAAAATATATCGGTCCGAATCGGTCCAAGTTGTATTCAAAATCTAAGTTTAGTCAAACCCTTTCGAATGGCACCAACCGCGATCAAATCGGTCAAGCCGTTCAAAAGTTATGAGAGGTTTACACACACACACACACACACACACACACACACACACACACACACACACATCCATACATACAGACATAGTGACACCATCGCGGGAATAGTCAGGGAAGCTTCCTAGGACCTCAAAACGTCGAGATCTGATGAAAACTCGATTTTCGAAAAACGGGGTAAAAACAATAACTTCCCGATTTTTGAAAATTTTCAATTTTCTTAGCAAGAAGTTAATAATGTGAAAAAAAGTAATTGAAACTTGTTTGAATAAACAGTTTAAGCTAAGGAAACATTAAACAGAAGGAATTTCAATAAAAGAACCAATAACATTGAAAAATTAATCAATTAATTTGACTGAATAACTTGGATGCATTTACGTCACTGGAATAAATAAAAATAGTCTTTTATTTATCAGCTAAATACTTTGTGACCTATTTATTGCCATCAAAAGAAAATTTATTTTATTTCACATGTTTTTAAAAAAGAAGTAGTCACATTATCATCATTTTTTCTATTTATAAACAAAAACCTAACTAGCAATTTAGTGGTTGAAGGTTACTTTGTATCGTGTCCCTGAGACATATTCATGTCTATCTTTAGAGTAATACGCTCCAGTTGTGGAAGAAAATTTGATTCATGAAAATAGATAGCTAAATTTTTAACTTATCGAGATAAGCATTTTTTTTTTTTCTAGAAATTAGCAATCTTGAGTCACTTTCAAGAGTTTTAAATTTGAATTTAAAAAACTTTGGCCCAATGATTTTCCGATATTTTTAATCACAATATAAAGGAAAAAAAATAAATTTTAGAACCAATATCATCAAGGTCAATTGTCAATTTTATGAACGATGTCACAGGACCTACTTCTATAAAATATGTAAGTATGAAAAGCATTGGAGAATTGATCATTTTTTTCTGATAAAAAAATCTATTATTAAGGGATCATTCTGGTCTGTAACTTTAAAAAAAATTTTTTTTTTTTACATTTTTCTAAAGTACATATATTTACAAATATCGTGTTAAAATTTCTTTTTTTTTTTTTTGTTTAATCTCAGCCATTTTGTTTTTTATTAATAATAAATATTAATCTCCGTAGCTCCTGTCATAGCTACTAATATATTGAAGGTATATAATTTTGGTTTTTGTGTTTTATATGAGCCATTATCAAGTTATCGTTTGCGTCAGCGACATATCAACTTTTGAAGTAACTGTTCATCTGTTCATTTTTTTTTTGCGTTATTCAAGAGTGTATGTATTGAGCTGAATAAAGCTTATATCAATATCTATAATAGTTTCTGTGTAAAAAAATAATGAATATTTGCTTCTATTCGAGCACCGGAATCAAAGTAATCCCTTAGAGAATATATGGCGAGGCTTTCGCCTACCTCCGAAGAGGCCGTTTCCTGGGCTCAAAAGAGCTATACACGCACGTATAATACACGCACGTATAATACACGCACGTATGAGTAATCCCTTAATATATATTTTTTGATGTGAAACATCTATAGGCTCACTTGTAAACCGAATTGTTGGCGTGGCGACGCTTGCCGTGGCGACGGGTCGCCACGCTATACTAAAGTATACATATATATATTTTATATGTAGTAGAGTGTACGGTGTGGCTTCTCACTCAGTTCGACGTTGTTGTTTACTACGGTACATATAACCTGCATTTTATTTAATTTTGATGTGAAACATTTTTATTTTAATTTTTGACAATAAAATATGTGTGATAGTGATAACTCAGAAGATCAAAGTGATCAACCTTGTGCAAAGAAAGTGAAACTACACTATGGCATACTACCAAGTCATCAGTAAGTAGATCGTATTTTTCAAGTGTTCATAAATGTAATTATTATATTTTTATATTTAATTAATTATATTCATATTAATCATATTAGTAATTATATAAATAGTTATATTAAGATTAATAATTATATAAATTATATTAATATTATCTTCAATTAATTATTTTTTTATTATTCATGAAGGAATTAATATGGAAAAATTTATTAATAAAATTTATATTTGCAAATCTTTAGTCATATATTGCAATAATTAACTAAGATTTGAGTTCATGAGTATATTGAAGCCACACTCAAAATTTTTTTTCTTTTTCTTGTGTATTTTAATATCATATTTTTTTTAAATATTTCAGTTCCCAACAATCATCACAGGGATCACAAAATATTATTGAAACTGGACGCCACCCTGATCAGTTAAACACAAGGCATACTATCAATGTTGTGTAAGACTTTATTAATCGAATAGTACCAGACTATTTTAATTTTTATCTTAGATCTGGCCGCTGGAGTGGCCATTTACAAAAACAACATCACTTCACATGTTACTACACTCAACATGGATCTAGCAGTTCAAAATGCTACAGAAGTTCATGTTTCCCAAACATCTATTGGTGATATGTGTGCTTCACATGTTAAACTAGAAGACGGAAGTGAATTAATTATGATTGTAGTATACATTTCACCTAATGACAAAATGGATCATATAATTTCATTTTTACATGAAAGGTTATTCCCTTATAGTCAAAGAGGTTCAATAATTTTTAAAACGAATAAACATAAACTACCATTAATTTTAGCTGGAGATTTTAATGTAAATTTTGTAAGAGCTGAATCAATGCCATTAATGACATTTCTTCAAAAAGAATTTCAATTGCAAATCAACAACAATCCAAGAGAATCTACTACCAAATATGGAACAACAATAAATGCTGTATTTGTGAGATATCTTGATAATGTTTCATCCAATACTTTTGTAACGTACTTTAGTTATCATCGACCAATCGTCACAGTAATACCGGCAGAGGAAACATCGAATATAACTATTACTGAAGTCATAAATGAAAATATTTAAATTGTGGCCACTTGATATTAATATCGAATTTTTATATCACATGTAAATAAATGTTTATTAAATAAAGTTACCATTTTCTGTAAGAAATTCGTAATACTTCATTTTTTCATTAGGCTATATTTAATTCCTGTAATAATATTATCTTTTATACATATTACTTGTACACACACGATGTTTCACATCTGCCAGGCGTCCCATGATGGCTCACATTTTTTTTAACATTTATTTAATTTTTTATTTAAAATTTTGACAGCTGATTAACAAATTTTAGAGTTTTAAAAGTTTGCCTTTACAAAATTATTCTTAAGTGATGATAAATTCGAATTTTCAAGAAAATTGATAAAAAAATTTTGACGAAAAAAAAACTGAATCAATACAATTTAAAAGTGTATAAAAAAATGCAACAATTGCGTCTTAAAAAAATTTTTTTTAAATCACTAATGAGTTATATATGATGATAAATTTTTTCTTATTTTAAAAATTACGTAGATGATTATAACAAATAAATTAAAATTCGATAAAAAATAAATTTTTTAAAAAATAAGAATCTTTGACCTTTCCTCGAAGTTGATAACCAGAAGTTTAACCAGTGTATAAGATAGCAAACCTTAAATAAATATGTTGAAGATGTTGAAGCTGTCAAGTTTTTGCAAAAGTGTCTATGAGAGTAACTGCTGTTATTATAAAATATAATTAACAACAAGTAAAAATAATATATGATTTAATGATCCGTCAACGTTCGAGTTTGAGCGTATAAAAATGATGGATAGAAAAATCTGGCCGATCTCTTGAGACATGCAGAGCAAATAATGAGCTGAGTACCGTTATCCTGTTAAGAGTTGCAGTCGAGTTGCACTAAGTACGAGACTAAGACTAAGACTAAGACTCAGCTCCTATTTTCTATTATGGAGCTGATGAGTATCAGAAAAATATATCCTCGCTTAATTGTATCAATACTGGCTGGCCCGATAAAAAACCGTAAAAATAATGCTACACATATTTACCTGGAAGACAACGTGCGAGAGGTTCTCGGTGTCGCGATCCAGTTGTTTAAGGAGTCTCAGTTTCTTTCCATCGAGGGCGAATAGTGGCGCCTTTCCGGGAAATATTACCTCCAAGGTGGTCTCGTTGTAGGGATTCCCATACACCGGAAGCTCTTCGGGCGTTGTTGGTTGCTCATAACCTGTCGATTTAATAATTATTTTTGTAAATAATAATATTTATACAGCAAAATTGGACGAGAAATTTAGAAATTACACCGTCAAAAAAGGAGTACTTTAACAAATATTTTACACTACTTAAATTTATTTTACGAGTTATAATTTTATTTTTTTATTTGACTTAATTTAATTAAAATTAAAAAAAATTTTTTTAATGTAAGATCTTCATTTCTTCGTATAAAATTAATCAAGCAAGAAAAAAAATAATTAGTTTGAAAATACATCTATTTATTTTTTTGAATTTGAAAATTAAAAAAACGAGTGTCTAAAAGTTTACCCGTGAATTTTTTAGAATAAAAGCAATAGTTTATTGTTAAAAAAATTAAAATTAAAAAAAAAATCCTTCGATCAAATACTAACTTTTTATATTTTCAATGACCTGCAAAATTTTATTCAAATCAGTAGAATGTTTTTTGAGTACTGACTTTGAATAATTACAACAAATTTATAACTCAAAAATTATGAATTTAAATTAAATTTTATAAGATAACTTTCGTTTCAAAATTACCACAAAAAAATTAATTTATACCAAGAAACAAATTTTTTTAATCAATTTTTCCTAAAAAACTGTAAGCTCGGTTTTTATAGAGTATCTTATTGATAGCTATTAATTGAATTTAATTAAAATCTTCAGAAAATATTTTTGAGATCATATTTAACTCTTTTGAGTTGAAAAAATTTCGAAAAACCTCGGTCTTGTCTAATAATAACAATAATAATAATAATAATAATAAGAAAAATCTGAAGATGAAGATGAGGATGAGGATAAGGAAGAGAATGAAAATTAATCATTTCTGATGGACTTTGTTGGTATAAATCTCGTGTATATCTGGTCGCGGTAAGTCCAGCGGCTGGAGCTACTGATGCTAATGTTAATGAGAACGAGAATTGCGCACGTGAAGAGAAAGAACACAGAGATGATGGTGATGAGAAAGTGATTCTGCAGCTCCAGATTATCATCGAAGACTAATAAATGGAATAGTCGACGTGGAAGGTAGCTTCATAAAACGTATTAGTGTAAGGTAGTCTCTACACTAAACTACCTCGGAAAATTACTTCCTCATAAATATATGTATAGAAGTATGAATAGATACATAAACATCCATATGGCTCGGTTTATGTATTGCGAGTAAAGGTAGAGGCTTTACGGATGCTCGGATATCCAATAAATGAGTTCATATATATATATATATATATATATATATATATATATATATATATATATATATATATATATATATATATATATATATATATAGAATCTCACTAATTTCGCAGACACCTTATTCGTTTAATTAACCCTTTTAAGTCCTTCCTGATAACTTACCCCTTTAATAGCCCGCAATATTCAATAACTTTTTTAATTCTCCCTATTTAACTTCCGCACTTGACCTCACTCTTTTTTTAAAACTTGTTTATTATTGTTAAGTATTAAGTATTTCCTTGATCGGCTGAAAATACTACACACGGAAAAAAAGTTCTGACAAAATTTGACATAACTGTCAAATTTACATTTTTAGAAATTTAATGTTTACATTATAAAGACTTTTATGACCTAAAAATGTCAATTTTAAATTAAGAAACCCGAGTCAAAATTAAAACACTAATTTGAGCCTCAAAAGCCTACTTTCTTTTGATGTTGTTCCTACCGCTGAATGTGAAATACTATTTTGACCCTCAATATACTTAAAATAGGGTATGGAGGCTAAAATTAGTGTTTTAGAATAATATATTCAACCTCCAAAACCTAGGATCGCTTTGAACACCTTTTTTGCGGTACTTCAGCCTACTACTTCACCCTTTATTCTCAGTAGCTTTCCATCGTTAATACTTAACATATAGTCGAACAGATACTAGCATTCACCAGCTAACTAGTGTTCAAGTTCGATGGTTACCCATCGACCTAACTATCCGAAGACGAATTGTCTCAAATCGTTAGTGAAGATGGAAATTTCCATCCACTTGAAATTAGATTTATACTAGCATAAAAATGACCGAATAGGTGATAACGGGTTAGAAAAATTTTTACTTTAACTTTGAATGTGAAAAACTAAAGTTTAAAAATTTAGTTAAAATATTATATGTTAGTAGCAATAAGTATATGGACTTAGGGTAATATAAACATATATCAGATAAATTTATTACACTGTTTCAAACTCAAAAGTACATTAGTAGAGAATGTTAAAAAAAGTAATAGTAATTTCGATACCACAAATAAACAGTACTATTAATTATTTCATTCAATTTCACAACATTAAATTCAACTTATTATTCTTATTCTTTTGTATTTACTGGCTTAGCGATTAATAATCGATTATTTACTTTCATAGATCTATCGAAGTATATCGATATGCAAAAAGATTTTAAAATTTTAGCACATTATTTAATGATCAAAATTTCTTATTTGTCTTCTTAACTTTTAATAAAAATACATAATTGAATAAATAACAAAATCATTCTAATTTATTGGATTTTTTATCCTTTATTATCTGAAACAATTATAATTCTCAAAAATCTGAATGGAAATTCATGAAGATATCTAATTTACTCTTGTACAATGTGACAGTAAGAAAAGAAATAAGTAATATCAACTCCGATTGGTTTTGCGTTAATCAAATGATTATTTTCAACGGCAAAGAAAACAATTAGATTCACTCATCTTTTTACACGAAAAAAAGTAAACTGTAATAAATAATAAGGTAAAAGCCCCACTTATTGATACTATAAGAAACAAACTTATGATTTCATTTTTTTTAAGCAATCAAATGTCAATATCGTTGAATTTTATTTGTGGTAATGTCTCAAGTAATGTTTTTACTAATCAATTTCTTTTTTTAAAATGATAATCAGTGATATTTACTAATTAATTTTAAATAATTAAATAGATTATCCGGATACACCAATTATTGACAGGTTAAAAAACTGATTGATCTAATTATTGATATACCTTAGCCCCAATTAATGACACCTATACTGTGCATGTGTCGAATTATCTGCTTATTTTTATTTATCGAAACTCATTATTAAGTCATCAATATTATTAAAGTTTATTAATAATAATTTCCATAAATTTGATTTCCATTAGATTGATTACTATTAAAAATGTAAAAATCAATTTAAAAATAATGCATTGAATCAGAAGAGTTCAAACTCTTACAGTAAATTTTTTAGGTTAAAGTAAAAAAAGGCGTCCATATAACGCTGTCGACTGGCTGTCAATATGAGATTCAACTTAAAAATTATGAACTAGTTATTGAAACCTATTATTGAAATATTATAAAGCATACAATTAATTTCGATTATTTAATTTTATAAATTTTTCATATATTAACAATTAACAATTGTTAATTAAAAAAAAAAAAAGATCATTATAATTAGATGAAAAAATTAATTTAAACTCGCCCTTTAAAGACACCCGTAAACTGGTTTGATAAACTGGTACTGACTTTTTTTTTTTCAATAATTAATATTTAATATTTTGAACTGACAGTAATTTTTTTCAATTTTTTAATTAATTAGAATTTAATAAAAATTAATACGATAGTTATTCTTATTACAGATAATTAAATATATTTAAAAATAGTTTAGAGTGTCAATATTTAGACCCCTGTCAATAATTGGGGCCTTTACTTTACTTAATTTATAATAAGTAATGATCAACTGAAAAAAATTACCATTTCAAACAGTAAAATCGTGATTTTAATGATTACTTCATAATATTTATCATTTAAATGCTAGAATTTATTATTTACGTGGCGAAAACACTATTTCGAACAGTAATATTCGCTATGTGATATTTATCATTTCGTACTTAAAAAATGATCGCATGATGTGTGGGACTCCTTCTTCTCTTCATTTGTGAAGCTAATGCTCGTCGCCCGAGTCAAAGTTAAAAAACTAATTTCAGCCTCCAAATTCTACTCGAGGGTAAGGAGGCTGAAATCAGTTTTTTAGATCTATACATTTGGTTAATGAAACTCCTGACATAACAATTTCTTCAACGTTCGTATAGCGTTGCGGTTAGGTTGTAGTCTCGCGTGCGTTAGGTGTACTGTTAGAATCTCGGTTAGAACGATGTGCGTTTTTATAAAATTATTTATATGGCAAGCGTTAAACTTAATTAAGATGAATGAATGTAAAAGTGATGTGAAACCTTACCTTCCAACCCCTTCACCTCCTTTAAAAAAATCCGAAAAAAATAAAGTAAAAATCAAAATAAAAAAGAAAAATTATAAAAAATAAAATAAAGAAAAAATTTTTATCAAATGTTTTGTTATTGTTAATTTTTTTGTTAATTCACATAGCGAATTTTATAAATTATATGAGAATTATAAATTACAATCAATAAATAAAAAAATTATTTTTTAATTTTAAATTTTTCCCGCTCCCAGCAGCCATTTTGATTTAAATTCCTTCTCCTTTCCCTTCTTTCCTCTCACCTATTTCATATAAACCAATGAGGTCTTCTTCTCGATCGAATTGTAGGCTTTGGAGGGTCATTTTAGGGTTCTGTAATACTAATTTCAACCTAAACTTGGTAAAAGCGGACAAAAATACCAAGTTTAGGCTGAAATTAAGGTTTCGCTGTACAGCTTGGGTTAATCTAAAAAACTAATTTCAGCCTCCTTACCCTCGAGTAGATTTGGAGGCTGAAATTAGTTTTTTAATTTTGACTCGGGAAAATTTTAATTTTTCATGGAAAAAAAATGTACCTAAATATTGCATGTTGAAAAAATGTTTAATTTACATGAAAAAAAGTGTAAATTTTGTCTGTGGATAAAATATTATATTTACAAGAAAAATTTGTAAATTTTACATTGAAAAAAATGAATTATATAAAATTAGAAATAGCCAAAACTCTTATATAATTTTATGCAATTATATAAAAAATTTTTCCAATTATGTTAATTTTACAGATCGATTCCTGTAAATTTAACAATTTTTTATAAATATATAATTATTTAACAATTTAATTTTCACATATTAATTCATAACTGTTAATTAAACAATTTATCTTTGTAAATATAACATAAAATGACCATGTAATTTTTTCATAACCATTTCTGTAATTTTCACATAATTTTTTTCGGTACATGTCTGTCTATTAACATATCTGTCTTGGGGGTTAGTTGTGACACGTGACGGGATGCCTGTCTTCTTCTACGTAATGCGCTATGGGTACGGGTACTAACTCATAACACCATCGGTATCATCATCATAATCATAATGATAATAATGGTCATCACAGTACATGTATATATAAGTAATATGATGATAACCGCAGGTTTGACGCTCCGAGTGATTGAAGAATAAAGTACTCACCAGAGCCACGGCTTTCCTCAATGTCAAGGATGATGTTTGACTGGCCTGTCGACTCCTCGCACAAACCTGAAACATAAATAATCAACGTTATATTATAATAAATTATTGTAAACACAAATTCATTTATCACTCGGGATTTTTTATTTTTAATAATTATATTCATTTGTTTTACTTTTCCTCGCTGCACATTATAAGACGTGCAAAAAAATAATAATAATATTAATAAAAAAATTCAATTTCAATTTAATAACCAATAAATATGTAAGAATTTTAACTACGAACATAATTGATAAGAAATATCGTTAGATTGCATTAAAAACTAACCAGCTATAATTACAATTATTGAAATATTCTTGTTGACATTTAATATAATTTAAATAATCATAAAGTTAAATATTTAAAAAAAAAACGGATTTAATGATACTTTATTATAATCGCGTATCGCTATCAGCGCACGTACTAAACAAGATATTCATAATAAATACATCTAAGTAGATGTAGAGTGCAGATATAGAATATCGATAATAATAAGTTATTAATAACATTTATATTATCATTTTTCAGTGTAAGGTGTGCGCGTGGATAACTTTTTGTTGACGGTAAATCTTATTTTATTTGCACAATTTAATAATTAAATTTTATTGGATAATCAAGATTTACCGTTGCGCGTAAGGATGAACGCCTTTTGCTTTTGCTACGTTAGATTATATTGCTTTACAACTGTTACTCACTTATGTGTTGTGTTTAAAATTTCTGATATAATGTGGCAGCCCACACGTCAGTAAACATTATTTTGTTTTATTTTATTTCATTTTATATGACCTTTCTCTTTTGGCGCGCGGTTTACGCTACCTTTTATTTTGTTTGTTGCTTTTATGAATCAAGTAAAGTGTGCATCAAAGAAATGTAGAAGTGAAGATGGAAATCAACAAAAACTATGTGAGAAATAAATTACCGATTAAAATTATATTACGTTTAAATTGGCGTTGTGGTTTGAGTCATGTTTTCTTTTTAAATAACGGATTAAATATTGAATTCAACAAAATTATTATTATTATTATTTAATTTGTTTTTTTAATAAAAAAATAAAATTTTTTCAATACTGTAAATAAAATTAAAACTTTAATAATATATGCAACATCAGTACGAAGAAATACATTGATTTGAAAGGATATTACGCTACAGATGATCGATGGGTTAACAAAAGAATGTAATACACTTCAACGATAGTAGATGAATTAAATGGATTTTAAAAAAAATGTATGTATGAGGAAAAAAAAAGTAAGTAGGTAAAGTAGTTGAGAAATGTCAAATTATCTTTTATTTTCATACTTGAGTTCTTTATATTATTCCTTTATTTCTATTCGGTCTTGTTCGCGATCTATTGAGGGAGTGAATCAAAAGAGGAGCGGCTGAGCATCTGCTTTTATATGCCATCCGTCTAAAGATAGAGATACTCATAGATACAATAAAAACTGCAGACTTTAACCTTTCATCATCAATATTGTGAATGTTAAATAAAATAAAATAACAGAAATAAATAATAAAAAGAACACGGATCTTTTCACCTGTGAATTTATTCAATTAATAAATCTGTTGATGTTAAAGTTCCGGATAAATAAAACTGACGGTTAATTAAAAAATTTATTTTAATATTCTCCTAAAGCCCACGCGTTTATATAAGTTCAAATATACGGGATTCTAGTATTGGAAATATATAAATACATTTATGAGTTTTGTAACATTTAAACAAAATTTTAAACGTTTAATTTTCTTTCCTTTGTCAATATTCAAATGTAGCGTAAAACTTTAGTGGCGTTTAAATTAAATTATGTTTCTACTAATTATAACCACTAAATGTTATTCATTTAATAAAGACACGCTTCCGTGTTTGTAATTCTCTTACGTACTTTCTCATTTTCAAATTAATAATTCATTTTAATTTCAATCTTTTATGCTAATTTATTTTCTTAAACCTCAAAATAATTTTTTAGGAAAATTAATTTACTTTCAAAAATTTTTTTTTAAAACAATCTTTATTTTTTAATTTAAATAATTGTAAGAAATTTTTCAAAGCAAAAATCAAAACTCCAATTTTTTTTTTTTTTTTTTAATTAATAATTACATTTGCTTGATTACACTCAGTGTTTGCTGAAGTTCTTCCCTAAGTCGCTTAGCTATTCTGTGAACATATTTATGTACGTCGTTGCTATTGTTAAAATTGTACCTGACACATATTTCGAAATTTCATATGCCCCGCGTCTTAGGGTCTTTTATGGGTTGCAGTCAAATAGTCAGGTTGACAACATTCCGAATTAATAAATTACTAGAACTTATAAAGTAAATATAAAATATAATTTAAAATAAATAATTTGACAAATTTTAAAATTCCGAAAAATATAAACTTGAATAAAGAAAAAACTAAAGCTATATTAATAGAATCTTTCAAAGTCACAAAGTCTCAATAAATTAAAAAACATAACAACGAAAATTTTTACGCCAAAATAAATGAACAGACGAACACTCATTTAGCCGAAAAATGTGAATATATAGTTATTTGGATGAGTAATTTTCGACCGAATCACTATTCATATGGATGAGTATTCGGATGAATATACGTCGGCACGAACTTTTTTCGAAATTAAATTAATTTTAACTCTTGAGGAATATAAAATTTATGTTTATCTATATTCGATAGCTCTGTGTTTTATAATTTACAAAATTGTTCTTCAGCTAGTATTCTATTTAAGTTAATGTATTTTATAAACTTTGAATGTAGCGGAATTCTTAATTTTTTAGTTTTGATAATTCGGAATGCTTTCGATCTGACTGGTTGACCGCAACCCTCTTTTGTCACCCATGAAAAGACTACTTTATCCTTGAGATCTACGGAAGCCTGGATGGCTCACCGTCAACTTACGAAAAAGTGGCGCCCCTTTCGCCCACAAGTTAACTAGTGCACGAGTCCAATAGTGCACTTGTGCACTTGTGGAGGCGACGCGACACTATTAGAAACGAGCTTTTCGAAGGTTTCGCCATTTTGACATGCGCAAATTAAAAAATAACGTCTTATTTTGTTATTGTTTACGTTACGCTACAACAATGTAGACATTAATATTGGAAATTTAAATTTTTTTTGATTAATTAATTGCTATTGCTGGAAAATCGCTCCACAAGTGCACGAGTCCACTAGTGAACTCGTGCACTAGTTAACTTGTGGGCGAAAGGAGCGCCACTTTTTCGTAAGTTGACGGTGAGCCAACCAGGCTTCCGTAGAGATCGCCCTCTTTCTAGAAAGCCAGCTGCAAAACTACTGTAGTGTACTTTTTTTTCACGCACGCGCATCAAGTAGAACCCAAAAACTCATAACATGCGACGCAATTAAAGTTACTTTACCATAGATAATTTCAGTTTAAAAGTTTTGTGTATTAAATATTGTAGTGGATTTTTTTCTTAAAAGAATATTTTAATAAACTTAATAATCAATTTTCGTTCTCTTGCACTTTTATTGACAATCATAAATAATAATACCGTTTTTCTTGATACTAAGTTTGTAATCTACATAGTGAGGTTATCAGTGCGAAATATCTCAAAGAAAATGGCTGGCAAATCTGAGCTGTGCAGCATATGTGATGGAAAACTCGACGGAAAGAAACAACAGGTTACTGTGAAGCAAGTCGGCTTACAAAGTTTGATCAGAGCTAGCAAAGAGCGCAAAGAAGAGAAACATTCAAAATGGCTGGATCTTGACGAGCTTGTGGTCCATAAACAATGTCAACTTAATTTTATTTGTAAAAGACAAATTGCAGCTGCGAAAAAGAGGAAGCTCAAACAATCTCTAAGTTCTGAAAAGCCTAGCCACGATGATGAGCCAGAAGGCGCGGAAAATACTTCTGATTCAAAGGCATGTTTGATTTGTAGCGAAATTGGGGATGAAGAATTTGAAGAGAAAGTCAAAAAATCCGAATTCAAAAGATTGATCAGCATTAGCAAACAACTTGGAGATGATAAATACCTGGACTGGGTTGATGTTCAAGAGATTGTGCTTCATAAAAAATGTTACGCTACTTATCTTTCCAAAAAAGAACCATCTGCAAAGAAAAGGAAGCTTGTGTGAGGATACATAGGTCTAATATACAAAAAAAAGTTTTGGAAGTCGTGTATTGAAGAAGAAAAGTGCGATGAAAAATAGAATCTAGAGATTAAAAAATTTTTAAATTTAATTTTTGTGCTTATGGATGTAATTTTGTTTTTTTTTTTTTTTTTTTCTGTATTAATGTAATGTATTTTTAAATTATCTTTAGAACTATAATAGTAAAAAATTTGTTTTGTTATATGTTTCAAAATTGGAATTGTTTTTTCCAATAAAAATTTAACTCGCACTTGCACAAAAAATTTATTTATTAGTAATTGATAACGATAAGCCTTACCAATTGAATTTAATTGTTACAGAAGTTACAAAAATTATTATTTTCAAAACAAAATAAATTTTTCATCAAGTTAAAAGTCACTACTATATGTATAACAATTTTCATATTAATCAATTATAAAGCCTTTTTAGAAAAAGTGATTGAAAAATCCTTTTTTTGGTCTAATAACTGTGTATAAATTCTTAAAAATGTTGAAAAGCTTGAAAACACCACAAAAAAATTATAGTTTTTACTTATTGGTAGAATTGATTTTTTTTCATATTAATGTGCTAAATTTAGAAATATAGAAATAAATATAAATAAAAAATTGCAAAATTTATTAATCTAATTTTTTGCATTTTTCAACACTTGAAGTGAACCATCTGAAGTTTTTTTTTTTATTCTTGTTATATCTTTTATATCTAAATCAAGTTTTTTTATTATCAATTTAAAGTGTAAACTTTTTTATTATTAATTCGAATTTGAAAAAAGTCTAAAAAATATCAACCATCCAAATACTAAATAATTTTACAATCATTCTTTCTTTTTTAATTCAATTTTATTTAACTCTTTAAATATTCACGAATGAATAAAAATTAATATAGCAATTAAAATAGAGGATTTAGTTGCTTGACCAGCATAAAAATTCTATGAACCAGTTAATTAATACTCTAGTCTATTTAAATTGAGACTCATATTTACCAATTTGTTTGCATTTTATTTAAAACATTTTGTTCTTCGAAGCATGAATTTATTCTAATTTAAAACTAGCTATTTTCCAAACGAGACGTGAATGGGTGAGAATTTTTTTTATTAGTCAGCCAATATTGTTATTTATTCATACGACATAAAAGCATATAAACAGCGTATTATTCTCGACAAATATATAAGTCCTTGCAGATAAAAATACACATAACATGAAACATGTCGTAGGAAAAGTATAACAAAAAAAAATATATGAAACAAATAAAAGAGTGGTATTTATGATAAAATGGGAATAGAAATGGACGTGGAACAATCCGATAGTGGAGGTCCATTCCCACGATATCTTTCGGCGCAATATTGTACATACATGTAATCCGGAATAAAATACCTATATATAGCTATAGCTTGTTGATATACATCGGAAATATTGCGCAAGGACTTAAATCAGCCGGGGCGTGTAAAGTGCACTGTAACTATAATAACAGAATAACTTGTTTCAACGTTTGATATCGTCTGATATCTGATGAGCTTTGCCTTGACGTCTGGCTAGCTGCAGGATCAGAATTCTCAAAATATAAAACAGATCACGGCTTACAGATTATTATTAGATGCTCTGGATGGATTTATCATTCACAGCATAAATATTTTCTGGTTCCGACAGAATTACACCATGCGGAAAATCTAATATTGTGATTCAAATTTAATTAGCATATCATCCGCCCCGTGTAACGTATTTGTTATCAAAACACGAGCACATCTCTACCATGTTTATTTTAAAACTCGAGAATTAAATAGAACTCCAACCTCCGACATATCTCAACGTACACGCAAAAAACAGGTTGAATATTGTTTTTCTTCTTGTATTATGTATTTTAAATGGTAATCTATGTTTTGTTACTCTTCTTTTTAAGCTTGTGACCTTAGGTGAATTTTTTATGAATTTGATTATGGATTTTTTTTTTAATTATTCCTATCGACAGACATCGAAGAGTCTCGAGACGATTTTCGTTCTTTTTTTAAATCATTTTAAGAATTAAAATCCTCGGAGTAAGAATATTATTGATCGTTTGTATTGTTTTTTAAAAAGACGATGAAGTTTTTAATATTTTAAATTGTCTGGATGCTCATAAAGTTTTTTATAGAAAATTCAATTATAAAATTTTTTTTTTGAATTTTATGGAATGTCTACAATGATAAAAAATTTTTGAGCAAAGAAAATCATTTTGAAGAATATCATCATTATGTTTTTTTCTTGTTGGAAAATTATCAGATATATAAAAAATTTTATAAGTACAGACTAATAAAAAAATTAATTCTATTCAAGGAAAAATTTTGAACCGAGAACATAATTTTCAAGAGTTTACTAATCTTGAATTAATTTAATATTTCATTATTATTTTTTTCTAATATTATTAACAAACATTTTCTAGAATGTGCGGAAAAATTCAAGATCTCAGAAGAATATTCATTAAAAAAAAATAAAAAAAGCTTTCATAAAATCTGGGTCAAAATACCGCAAGTTAATTAGTGACGTAAAAAAATTTAGAACAAGAAAAACAATAAATGAAATTTATAATTTTGATATTAACATAAAAAAACTCACCAGGTTTTGAAAGAACATTTTGAGGTAGAATCAGACACAGCGAAAAGAAGACCCAGATGGTCAAGGGTGCCTGCAAAAGAAAAAACAAAGCATGATTTAATTAAAATATTATTATTTATTTAGAAAAAATAAAAAAAATAACAACCCGCGGGAAAAAGATAATATTCTCGGTGAGATAACCCGTACCGAGACGGTGACCTAAATAGCCGTGAAACGGAGATAAAACAATAATAATGATAACAATAAAAAGCAAGTGGTCTTGCTCTTGCTTGGAGGTACATACAGCGGCGCCTGTGAAAGAAAATTACGCTCAGTCTTGTCTGAGAAGCCGCAAAAGTACCCAAGGGGGTCTGGCACTCTTTGGTACACATCCGTGCACTATACTGGTTTGCTAAAATATATTTCGGGTCTATATATATGTATGTAGTTTTCGTATGTAGTATGTATTTGGTTCTACTCTGTATTTTCACGAGCAACTTTTCAACAGTGCTTAATCAATTGCGCTGTCCATTCCCGCTTGTACTCGATTATTCATTGAGACACTTAAACTTACTTTAAACATCCCTCGGTTACAATTATTGTTACGTTGTTTCCTCTACTTTATTACTAATTCAATGTTGTTATTGCAGTTACTGATATTTACTGCTAATTTACACCATAAATTTATGCTCAATTACCGAATTTAATTTTTTTTAACAATAAATTATAATTATACGTTTTTTAATAGTCATTGCAATGAAACTTTTTTAAATTTATAGCCAAATCGTTGGTAATTTTGATTTATTTTTTAAACTAATGGTCTTTATGTTTGAAAACTTCGATCATTACTCTGAAGTTATCGTCTATTGATTTCTCTAAATAATTTCTAAATATTTAAAATTACTGAAAATTTTTATATTAAAGTAGAATTTTTAATTAAAAATTTTTGTAAACCTATTACAAAAAATTTTTTTTTTTAATTTTATTGGAAGTAAATTTTTCAGAAATTTTTGTATAAAAATATAAATGTCTAATAAAATTTTCTTAAAGATAATGTGTTAATATTTCTCAAATTTCTTTTTAACTTTATTTTTAGAAAATTGTAAACTAATAATAAGTCGTTTGAATAAAAATATTAAATCAATTTGTAAATTAATTTTAATCAAAGTTAAAAGTTTTAATTCTTTAAAAAAAATTTTTTTTACAGTTTGATTAATGAAAAAAATGTTTCATAACTTAAAATGAGAAAAGTTGAATACAAATATGAAATAACATAAATAACATTGAATTATGCAAATATTTGGTTATTGATAGTGAATGATAATAAATAAAAAAAAGAATAAAATTTTTTAAAAAGTTGTGAGTCCCGGCAACCTGAGGTGAGTAAAAGTTTTCCGGATGAGCTAGGTGAAACAATGCTATCGTATCCTCGCAATCTTTGGTTACTCTTTTGCCGGAGGGTGTTTCTCACCTAGACACTATATAACACGTGTGTACGCGTCGTTGAGTCTTAGTTTTTCATAATATAATAATATTATGTATACTAGGCAGAATATCCACTTCCACGGGTACATAGATAGGTGACTCTTGACATAGGTACCCACCGTCTAGTCTGCCGTCTATACCCACACACGTATGATACTACGATACTAGATACCGCGTATAATACGGCGACAACGTCGACGAACATTGATAATAGTTAGTACCTACTTTAGTACCTACACAACACCTTATATCTCCTCCATGACCACTAGATATTATTTTTTATATTCATTTTCCGCTAGTTTTTTCCTCTTTTCTTAATAAAGTTATATCCACCTGGTCTGGAGTCTGAAGCACCGGCTTAACCATTTTAATATTTCATATTATGTTGTACATTTTTCTTGTTTGTTGATGAATAAATTTTTTTTTTTTGAAAAATGAAAACAGAATACAGAGAATAGAAGTGCACGAGTGTTTCTGAAAAATTTACACTTGACATTATTATCATTTGCTTCTCTGGAAAAATTTTATTTTTTTATATTAAAGAGGTGACCTAAAATTTCGTGAAGTAGTTCTATGAATCTCTTGAACATTAATTTTAAAAATCTATTTTGCACTGAAAAATTTTTTTGTTAAAATAACATAAGGCAAGTTGTGGTAAAAAATTATTATGTTAGTGTAGAGATAACAAATCATATGTTATAATAAAAAAACATAAGTTATAATAACTAATTTAATTTATTTGTTATATCAATAAAACAATTTTGTTATTGTCAATTTATTACCATAATTAAACTCATTTATTACCACAGCATATTTTTCTATAATCCTGTCTTTTGTTATAATTCAACCAAATAATTTTTATAAGAGTTGTCATGATGAAAGTTGTTCAGATCTTCGATTCGGAATTCCTAATATAGCCCGCAGGTACATCCATAAAATATTTTCCACCCTGGCAATAAATCCAAACTAAATCGCTGCTTCTCAAAAGTTAAATTTCCAATTACAGATTAAAAATCAGAAGCATTAATTTTTTTGAAAGCCCCATTAATTTCCAATAATTACTCGAATTAATTCGCGCATTCATGCTCGTCCTCTCTAATTAAACGGCTCATTTAAATCCAAATTATTATATTTATATAATAAGTGTTTTGTAATTCACCAGAAGTTGAATGCAACTCATTAACTGGCCAATTACCTTAATATAATACTCTTCATTTAATAAAACAAACCCAATATCGCGGTCACTCTTTGTAAACAGAAAATAGTAAAAGTAGCAATAGCAAAATAAATAAAAAATAGAAAAAAAAAAATAAGGTAAACGTTTATCTTTAAAGCGTACATAAAAGGGTACAGTATAAAGTATACTACACAGGATAGTAAAGTATCACAGCGTTACTACTACTATACAGTGGGTTGGAAATAAAACTATAAAAAATATAAAGAAGGTCAGGTCACTGAGTTCTCTCGTTGAAGTCGAAAGTCTGTATTCCCGAGAAAAAATGTTTCTATATAATTATATATAATTGTATATAATCATATATGATTATATATAGAATTTTATATGAGGTTATATATAATCATATATAATTATATATGACTATATATGGAGCAATATACAACCATGCAGGATTATATATAGTTCCATATACAATTATATATAAGTATATAGAATTATATATAATCATACGTGATTATATATGGAATTGTATATGAGGTTATATATAATCATATATAATTATATATGACTATATATGGAGCAATACACAGCCATGCAAGATTGTATATAGTCCCATATATAATTATATATAAGTATATATGCTTATATATAATTAACAGACGTTTTGGTAATCACAAAAAGTGTAAAATGATGTTTATAATTACGTTTGAATAATTCTGAAATACAAAATTTGTCACATTTCCTACGAGATGTTTTGGTCTGCTCTGCTACTACCTAATAGTAAAATCATTATTTATTTTATTATTTAAATAAGTGTTATATTATAATGAAATTCGGTAAAATAAATAAATTATGAATAATGACTATCCAAATATATATTAAAATCAATTTTTATATTCCATTTATGATAAACTCATATGATACATTATGTAGATCATAGAATCATTATCATCTAAGACAGCAGCACAGCAGACAGACACTTCAAGACGCACGGAGATCACCAAAGTTAAGCAGCATTGAGCAGGGTTCATAGTTGGATGGGTGACCGCTGGTGTTATAGCTATAAAATTATATCTAGATATTTTTTTTTTGCATTTTAATTGGTTACACAGAATTGCGTAGGACCATATTAAATATTCTATCCATAAAATTAACCCAATAATTAATTAGATGTAATAAATATATAATTAAATATTGTTATATATAATTATATATAATTAGATATGATTATATTAGGCCGTTTTTCATATATAATCATATATAACCAATTTATATATAAATATATATAAATATTTTTTATCGGGTTTTATATTTAACTGAGCTGGAGAATAAGTAAGAGTATGGACGTTTAGTTCTTAGGATATAAGTTTACACTTTTATTTGTATATTCTATTCGAGCTCCCGGCTACCCTTAGAGGAAATGACAATCGGCCCGAGCTTGGCCAAGGCTTGGCGTAATGCTCATTAACTCTGGGGCAAGCTTGAAATCCAAGCTTGGCCCAAGTCCATCTAAGCATACAAATGATAACTTCCTGCCAAGACTGAATATCAGTACTGTGCCAAGACTGAAAATAAGTATTGCGCCAAGGCTGAAAATAAGTATTGCGCCAAGACTGAAAATAAGTATTGTGCCAAAACTGAATTTTAGTATTGAGTCAATACCGATTTTCAAGTCTGACCCATGCCTGGTTACCAGGACTACAGTTACTATTCAAGTCTGGCCCATGCCATTTGATAAAAAGTGATAAAAAGGAATTTTTTAATCGTAATTTTTTTTTATTTTAATTTTTATGCAGGGCTAACGCAAGTTTAGACCATTTGACTCTTTATTTAGACCTAACCTTTATTAATTATGGAAATAAAATTAAAATTGCATTTTCCCTAACCGAGATTCGAACCCGAGCCGCGCGCTTGCTAGACCGATAACTAACCCCTACGCCATACGACCGATAAGTTGTTCTACATCTCATTTCTCTTATAAGCTAAATCTATATGGTGACATAGTGTGGCGGTTTATTATTTTCATAATTTATGTTATTTAATATTGTGTTTTGATGAAAATTAACGATTTTTTAGAAATGTTTATTAATTTAAAAAAATACAAAAGTCAAGTCCTTATATTACTTTAGAATTTGTACATCGTTCTGTATACTTTTAATATTTTGTTATAAATTTTAATGTTTAAAATTATCAATACTAAAAATTCCACTGTAAATTATTATATTTTAACTTTTTTAAGACTATATCAATCTGGACGATATGTAATTATTTTTGTTAAATAATAAATTTTCAATGTAAGCATTTGAAAAAAAAAAAAACAACAATAAAATGATAGAAAAACTGTCAAATTTACAGTTTTAATAATGTCAATAGTAGCTGGCTCTTGTCTCAAGTCTGGCAAGCAAGACTTGTTACTAAGATATTGGTTAGATCTTGGATCAAGACTGATCAACTAAGACTTGTTAATTGGATATTGGCTGGGTTTTGGTTCAACACTGGCAAACGAAGACTTGTTACATAGACACTGGCTAGATCTTGATCTAGGAGTAGTAAACCAAGACATCAGTTGAATATTGGCTGGGCCTTGGGCCAAGGATAATAAGCCAGCACAGAAAAAACAATTAACGTGAATCAAGTAAATAATTTTGAAGAACTTCATCTACTTGATTTAAGTAAAAAAATTCTTAAACCAAGAAATTTTTCTTCATTTAAATAATTTCAACTTGATTTAAGAATTTTTCGTTTTGATTCAAGACAATAAAACTTTTCAAAATTATTTTCTTTTGGTTCAAGAATTTTTCACTTGATTCAAGTTAACTTTTTTTTTTCTGTGAAGCCTTGTTAATTAAATATTGGTTAACTCTTGAAACAAGGCATTGGCTAGGTATTGGTTCAAAACTAGCAAACTAAGACTTGTTACATTGACATTGGCTAGATCTTGGTCCAGGAGTAGCAAACCAAGACTTGTCAGTTGAATATTGGCTGGGTCTTGGTTTAAGACTGGCAAACCAAGACTTGTTAGATAGATATTGGGTGGATCTTGGCTCAAGACTGGCAAACCAAGACTTGTCAATTGAATATTGGCTAGGTCTTGGTTCAAGACTGGCAAACCCAGACTTATTAGATAGATATTGGGTGGATCTTGGCTCAAGACTGATCAACCAAGACTTGTCAGTTGAGTAGTGGGCCAGTATTGTTCAGCCGAGTCTTGGCAACCAAGTATTGTGCCAAGACAGGCCCCGTTGTATATAATTTTTTTCCTACAAGGGTATTACTCTGGTACGGTGGCGTCACGAGGCCAAGTTAAGTTTCCATCGATCTCCTGCAATTCTGTCTGAGTGCATTCATTTATCCTTTCAGTTTGCGTCGTTTGGATGGTTATAGAATCTCATATATAAATCCAAACTGTTAGACACGATTATATCCCACAGATTGGAGCTGGCAATCATTGGAAGGCTGAGCTAAATATTTATTCATTTTTTTGGTTACCTTTTTTCAGTTGATAAAAGTACACTGGCTTGGCCTCGGTGACCTTTGTAGACAAGACACGCCTTGGAGAAATGGCCTCGGTTTATAAACTTTCTAGTGTTATTATATGCACTCTATCTCTATACCAAGTTTATTTACGATTGGCTATTTTTTATATTTAGTATTGAGTTAAGTTAACTGTTTACATCGTAACTCGGTAATTGAGAAATTGAGAAATCTTAATTAAGCGATTACATTTATTTAATTGCATAATCTACTTAATGGGAATCGGTCATTTTTACACCAGAAAAACGGTGTTTAGAATTTAATGATAATTAACGATCACAATGTTGATATACTAACTATATAATTGATCGGTTGAGAGTTATTGTATTTTTTTTTATTACACACCCCCACGGAAAGAATATATCGATACTCACGTTTTTAGATAACGTAACCCATATTTAAAAAATTTTACAGCAGGCGGTTAAAACAATATGATTTTGATTGGTTAAAAATGAAAATATTTATTTAAAAATAGTTATTAAATAATTTGACCTCTAAATTTTTAATATGAGCTGCATAATATTGTTATGCATTTTAGAACGTGGATATCTATAATGTTTTACATTAAACTTTCTTAGATTACCAAGTCAAGATATATTTTATAAAAGCACTCAATTTCTTGCAATTAGATACTTCAATCTTTCACTAGATAAATTAAGAAATTTAACTCTAAGTAATGAATCCACCAGAAATAGGTTAAAAATTAAATTAAAATTTTAAGTTTTATAGTGAAAAAATAATAAGGTACTTGAGAATAAACACTTTTGTAGTAGTTGTCAATGATTAATACGATAAGAAATTTATTGTTATACAAATAGACTTTTATTATTTGTTTATTTTTATTCTCAACTTATGTGGAGATAAATTATTTTACTTTTGTGGGAGTGATATTTTTAATTTTTATGCAAGTTTTTTCGTGATGTGGTAGGAGGAGACTGATTTTTCAAAATTTTTAAATAACTACCCGGGGAAAAAGGTTTAGATCTGATCAGATATGGGATTGGAGACATAATCAGATCTAGTCATATCTGATCAGATCTAAACAGATATAACTATATCTGGGTTGAAAAATACATCAGACATAAAAAGATTTTATTATATCTGGCCAGATATAACTATATTTGTTAACTATTAATAAATACTTATAAACTATTTTAATAAATATACTTTCCTCCCAAATAAATATTTATTGAATGTTAAAAAATATTTAATGTAAATAAATATTAATTTAATAAATTAAATAATTGTCTTCGAATAAATTAATTTGTTAATAGTTAATAAATCTTCCTATCAGCGTATATTGATCATTAATAATGTGCAAATTTGATAAAAAAACTTTCTTCATTACGCATCGATCATGGACACTATTCACGTTACTTGTAATTATCACAAACTCTACTCTTCGAGTAAGCCTCGTGGGGAAACAGGTAATGAATTGGTCTTCCAAGCATCAGGTCCCAGGTTCGGTTCCCGCGCTCGCCGGTTTTTTTTTTATATTATGGAAATAATTCTATATAATTATATAGAGCCATTTTTCGTATATAATAATGTATGAGTATATATAATTATATATAATCTTTTTTATCCGGGCACGCAGAAAAATTTTTTGTTAAAGCAACAAAAAATAAGTTGTGACAACAAATTGTTATGTTGATATAGGGATAACAAATAATATGTTGTGTTAACAAACACATAGGTTATAATAAGTAATTCATATGTTCACTCAACAAAATTATTTTGTTATTGTATCCAAATCTTTCAATTATTTAAAAAAAATAGTTTTGTTGAAGTAACAAATCGATTTGTTAAAGCAACGGAATAGCTTGTTCAAGTAACAAATTTTATTGATAAGAAAACTATTTTGTTATTGCAACAAAAAAATTTATTATAATAACAAAGCGATTTTGTTAAGACAACAAAATTAACTTCAGAGCAGTAAAAACTCATTTGTTATTACAACTTAGTTGATCTTGTTAAATAAACTAGTTGATTTGTTATTGTAAGTAAATTCATTTGTTATCACAGCATATTTTTTTGTTATCCCTGTTTTTGTTGTCCTAACAAATAATTTTTATGCGTGGACAATTTAAAGATCTGACCAGATCTGGTCAGATCTGATTATATCTGGCCAGATCTCGTCAGATAGAGACAATTTAAAGATCTGGCCAGATCTGTTTATATATGGCCAGATCTAATCCGTTTTTCCCGGGTATAGGGTAAAAGACCCCATTAGTGGCGGGGATCCCATTACTGACACTTTCTTCGATTTTGGTACTTATTCAATTAATAAAATTATTAATTTCTATTATGAATATATTATTTCTAATCTTTAAGATTAAATTTTTTATTTTTATTCCAAGTAGGACATTTTTTCATTGAAAGAAAAAGTGCCACTAATAGGGGCTTAGAAATGCCACTAATGGGGTTTTTTACCTTAAATGCTCAATAAAAAGATTTTAAAATTTTTTGATTCACCATTCAGTTTTATAGAAAATCAAAAATTTTGTTTCATTTTATGAAAAACGCCATTTAGATTTTAATAAAAATTGAAAATTACAAAAAATAATTTATTAAAAATTTTCAATAATTAAAAGTACGCGGAAAGAAAGTTGAAGAAATTTTTACTATTTTATTATGGTAATTTTTATTAAATAAAAATAGAAACGGTGGACTATACTTTTCATTTAATAATTTTTACCATCTACTATTATAAATTTTATTCAACAAACAAGACTAGGAAGAGACTTAAAAAGTCGTATACTATAGAGTAAATTATACAAGATGTGTTTGTGAACTTTACAATTCAACTATTTTTAAATTTCTTATTTTTTTTTTTTTTTTTTTTATTTGTTTAAAGTTGCATAAACTACTAAGGTCATGAGCGACTACGGTAGAGAGTAAACTTTTGTGGTTAGACTCGTTTTTTTATTTTTTTTTGGGCTGAGCAGAATAATACACTTGAATATTGAAAATATTCATTGTTGTACGCCGGGCTCGCCCATAGAGGAAAGTACCACGGGGCCTAGCTTGGCCCAGCCTTGGCTCAACTATGTAAAACTCTGGGCCAAGCTTGTAAGCCAGGCTTGGCCCAGTCCTGGTTGAAGTCTGGGATGATAACGATGGGCCAAGCCTGCACGGGAAAAAATTTATGGGAAAATTTACGATACAACTATTGTAAATCTGGACTATACTTTTATTACTATTAATTGTCAAATATTTTAGAAGAAAAAATACTATTTATTCATGAAAAAATACGATATTACTATTGTAAAAAGTAAGAGATGAAAATTTCCAGTGCTGCCTCTGTATCTTTCCAATAGAACTATAGCAAATTTTACAATAGTTGAATCGGAATGTTTCTCAATTAGTGTGAGTGATGGCCGTGAACAGCGCTAGACTCTGAGTTTATGTAAATGTTAAAGGATATGGGTCTTTGTTTACCTCGGATAGCGTAGAGGGAGAGTATCTGGCTGGCCAACACAGAGTTCTGGGTTCGATTCCCAGATAGCACGAAAAGGTCGGTTTCTTTTTTCGATTACTGAACAGGTACCAATTAGTCCAACCTTCTATCTCTCTCCCTCACTAATATTTCTTTTAAAAAAACCAACTGTGAATTTTTACAATAGTTGAATTGTAAAGTTCACAAACACATATTGTATAATTTGTTCTATAATATTTTGCTCTATAGTATTCGACTTTTTAAGACTCTTGCTAGTCTTATTTGTTTTGGATAAAATTTACAATAGTATATCGTAAAAATTACTAAATGAGAAGTACAGTCCACCGTTACTATTTTATTTAGTAAAAATTACAATAGTAAAATAGTAAAAACTCCTTTAATTTTCTTTCCGTGTGGTTACCAGGACTGGCCCACGCCTGGTTACCAGGGCTGAGCCATACACGGAAAGAAAATTGTACGAAAAATTACAATGAAAACATCGTAATTTTTAGTATCGGATATTGCAGTGCCGGACCAGAACTCAAACATCGTAATTTATACGATGCAACATCGTAAATTTCTATCACTCAAATTAAAAAGAAGTTTAGTTCACCGAAAAAATAATTCTGTATCATCCAGGAATCGAACCCGGTGTCCTCTCCGCCTCAAGTCCAAGGTTTATTCCTTCACGCTATCGGAGGGATTAACTAAAGTTTCTGTTCAGTCACATAATAAGACCCTCGATACAGTAGTTGGTTATCTTTCGGTGGTGGCGTCGCAAACTACTAGACTCTGTCTCTCTTTTATTAAAACATATAGTATGCGTCCTTATTCACTTGCTCTTACGGAAAAAAAATTTACTAAATAACATCATAATTTTCAATAATTCAAATTGTATTCTGTAGACGGCAGCATCGTAAAAATCGAGATACTGAAAGTCTAGTCCTAGATTACGATGTTACTATAGTAATTTTTCATAGGATTTTTTTTCCGTGTAGTTAATTTTCAAGTCTGGCCCATGCCATTTGATAAAAAATGATAAAAAAGAATTATTGGAATATTATTTTTTTATTTTATTTTGTAAGTAAAGTAAATTCGAACCTAACTGTTGCTAATTATAGAAATAAAGTGAAAATCGTATCCGTTCTAACCGAGATTCGAACCCGAGCCGCGCGCTTGCCAGACTGATAACTAACCCTTACACCGTACGACTGATAAGTTGATGCACATCTCATTATTCTGATAAGCTAAATCTATATAGTGACGAAGTGTGACGGTTTATTATTTATATAATTTATGTTATTTAATATTGTGTTTCGATGAAAATTAACTATTTTTTACAAATGTTTATTATAGTTAAAAAAAATGAAAGAGTCAAGTTGTTATATTACTTTAAACTTTGTACATCGTTCTGTATATTTTTAATATCTTATGATAAATTTTCATGTTTAAATTTATCAGTATTAAAAATTCAACTGTAAATTATTATATTTTAATTTTTTTAAGACTACATCAATTTTGACGATATGCAATTGTCTTGGTTAAATAATAAATTTTAAATTTTAGAATTTGTTAGCAAATATTCGTTAAACAATAAATGTTTACTGTTTAAAATTCTATTACTTAATGATTTATTAAGTTTGAATTTCCCATTGAATGGCTAAGGCTAGGTTACCCAATTCTGGCTCAAGTCTTGGTTGCTATTCAACGCCCATGGCTACAAAGAAAAAAAAATTTACTTAAATCAAGTAAATAATTTTTAAGAATTTCATCTTCTTGATTTGAGTAGAAAAATTCTTAAACTAAGAAATTTTTCTCGATTTAAGTAAATTTTATTTAATTAAAGAATTTTTCGTTTTGATTGAAGACAATTAAACTCTTCAAAGTTATTTTCTTGGTTCAAGAATTTTTCTCTTGAATTAAGTTAATTTTTTTTTTCAGTGTAGGTTTCCCAATCTTGGCTAACCCTTGGGTAATAATTGTAGCCGTGACTGGGTGACCCAGTTCTGGCCCAGACTCGGGTAATAATTGGGCCGACCAAGGCGTGGTTGCCCAGTCTTGGCCCAAGCTTGGGTCACCGATGAATCGCCAAGGCTAGGTTAGCCAGTCTTGGCACAAGCTTGGATAATTATTGGCATGGCCGAGGCTGGGTTAACCAGTCTTGGCCCACGCTTGGGTCGCCAATGAATGGCCAAGGCTGAGTTAGCCAGTCTTGGCCCAAGGTTGGGTAATCATTGGCATGGCCGAGGCTGGGTTAAACAGCCTGGCCCACGCATGGGCCAATACAGGTACGCCGAAGCTAGGTTTCCCAGTACTGGCCCAAGCCTGGCCCCGTTGTCAACTCTGGGGGTTTCCTGCATGGGCGAACCCGGTCCAATGCTTTGGTAAACGTCGGTTTTTTTAAAAGAAATTTTAGGGAAGGAGAAGGTAGAAGGTCGGACTCATTGGTAACTTTGCAGTAAACGAAAACATAAATCGGAATTTTTGTCCGGGAATCGAACAATATTTGACAATTATTAGTAATGAATATGTAGTCAAGCTTCACAATAGTTATATCGTAAATTTTCCCAGAAGTTTTTTTCTGTGTACAGATTCAGAAAATAAAATTGTAATAATTAATAAAAATTACATTCGATTCTTGCAGTATCGAGAGAACTATTTTAAAAGTAATTTTTTTTTTCAACTGCATAGAAATGATTCTAATTCATCTTTATTTTTACTTCGCATTTTTATTCCGTGGTAGTAAGAAAACTTATAATATATAATTCAGTTAATTAGATAAAGAGTTTATTTAAATTTTCCATCTGAGTATTTATCTCAAAAGTATGTCCGATTTAACAAAGTACTGAGGTTTAACTGTTATTATCTAACTCGGAAGCAAATCGACTCTGTCTTTTCTCATTCAAAGTCTGAAGTATATAAGTTTACGTGAAACGACGTACTTGGTTATTGCATGGAACAGCGAGTGAAAATATTTTCCTAACTTTTTTTTTACCCAAAGAATTGTGTCACTTGCTGTAAAAATATTTGCTTTCAAGTTTATTTTTTTTTTTTTTTTTTTTTTTTTTTTTAGTTTTCTTTCGAGGGCTGAGGTTGTTTTTATTCAAAGTTTTTCGACTACACATTGTGTACCAATTTTAAAATTTGGAGTAAACTCTCATAGAAATTATTTTTAAATTAACATTTAGAGTTATTCGTCTGAAATTTTATAATAATCCACTGACGTCAATCCTGACGAATTGACACTTGTCCTACGGGACAGTACCACAAATAATTTTCCAATTAGATTTCTGGAATATCTAGAGATCGAATAGAACTACAATAGAAAATTATTTCTCCGTGTCGTCTTGATATTTCGGGAATTTTGTGTAATTATAATTTTTTCCCAATAAAATTAATTGTTACTAATATTATAAAATGTGCAATAAAAATAAAAATAAACCCTAAAAGCTATTTTTTTAAACAAATGTCTATTTTTTTTTTATAAGTGCAGAACTTAAGTCTCCAAATCCGACAGTTTGAAAACCCTAAGCTTTAAAATTTATTTTGTTACTACTATCCGGGATTATTTCTCGCTGTCAAAGCACTTCAGAAGCCACTCGAGAATTCAATTTTCTAAAATAGCTTCCTTACAATTTTCCTTTATTAGAAATAAAATTATGCAACAATAAAATGATTAGTTTGATTAAATGCCTGGAAAATAATTGGCTATTATTGATATGAAAAAAGGCCGACAATAATGAAAAGTCAACGATGACAATTAACTAAATTGTTGATTGTGATACGTTAAATCGATCTTATATTACCATTCTCGTTGTATTAGCATTAGAATATTTGTTTTGCGTAGTGGTGCGCTCAGCAACTGTTTTACTAGACTTATCTACAACAAGAACAACAACAACAACAACAACAAGAACGCGAACAACTTCTACTACTTACTTCTGGTTCTAGTAACGGACAAATTAGCTGAATGTTTAGCTTACTGTCCATGGAATAGACATTAGAATTGTAGATTCGATCAGGACCAGAGTTTTAACGGAACAATCGACTCTTGTATAACGGCATCTCTTTTAACGATAACGATTATTTTTATATAGAAGCCATAGGTGGTCGGTTGTCATGTCGAAATTTTCTTAAACTATATATACACTTTACACAACTAGCCACTCAGTAAACTGTATCTTTGTGTGATATAAGTCTATATTGCATATATACATTTATGCTGCTCTTAAAACAGTTATAAGTCGTTCCCACGTAACGACAAACTGGTCAACCATCGTCCGGCAGCAATTATGCAACATTGTTTTCTATTGAACATCCAGACTATACTACTGTTCTGCTGTAATAGTTCTTTCTACCTGTGTAACTACCAACAGCACAATAAGTCCTTATACTTGAGATTGTTTCGTATTCGATTCGATGCAATAACATTACATGCGGCTTCGTTCGAGTTATACCTACTTAATTCTACGTGACCAATATATCACTCTTTATTTGGGATATGTCTAGTTTGTTATACACTAATACTTTTGTGTATCAGTAGACCGAAATTTGATTATCATTTATTGTGAAGATTATTGAAAGAATTTTATTGAAAAAAAATTAGGAAAACGGTTGACCCTAAAGGCCATTCCTGCAACTTCCCGCTCATTTCATTCTTAAGCGCACAAAACTATATTTATTTCGTTTTTGAACTCTTCGAGCTCAAAAATATAATTTTCGTATCGCAGCGGTGTTACGGCGGTGTTACGGCGGTGTTACAGCGGTGTTGCGGCGGTCGATCGAAATTTATTATTTTTTTATCCTGCCTAGGCCCAAAATTCGGATTCTATCCATTCTATCTGAGATCGAAGTGATACTTTCTATCCTCGGTTTACCTTTCTATCCTCGTTTTACCCATTAGTGCGCATGTGCGACACTATGCGCGTCAGTACTCACACGCATCAAGCTTCAGAACAGCTGTCATGACGTCATTAGTGCAATATCTCGGCAATAATAACACATCAATTGTGATATAATTTACGTGATTTAGTTAATAATTTAAAAAGTTAAATAGTTATAAAACAATTAAAAAAACTAAGATGAGCTCATCTGAAACGTCAGCGATGAGTGACAATGACGAAGAGGGTACTGACTACATTCAAGCTGAAGCCCAAGATATAACAAACAATTTGGTTGCAGCGAAATCCAGCGATAAAAAATTATATAATTTAAAATAATGATAAAGTTAATAATGTTATTTAAATAGAAAATGTGATTTTCTAATAAACTTTTCGAACTGTTGATAAGAACAATAATTGTATTTTGTTTTTTCCAACGAAAATATAAAAATTATAAAATAATATAATATAATTTAAAATAAGTATTTTTGAGGTGGGGGGGGGGGCTCCGCCCCTGGACCCCACCGAGGCTTCGCCCGTAGACCCCGTGCACAAATCGCTGAGTTCCATTAAACTTTTTTACGAATTTTGGGCCTGGCAGGATAAAAAATAGTATATGCAACATGGGACGAAAAGTACTACATTTCTGTCCCGGGTATTTGCCACCCTCGCTTTCGGCTCGGGAATATACTAATATTTAGTAGAAAATAATAATTTTATTTTTACTCGGGACAGTGCAGCCGTGTTGCGGTGATGTTGCGGAAGTGTTGCGGCAATCACAATTTTATTATTTCGTCACAGATTTGTTGCAGCTGTGTTTCGGCGGTATTGCGGGATTTAAGAAGTATTTTAGAAATATTTATTACAGTGCAGCTGTGTTGCGGTAGTGTTGCGGCAATTATAATTTTTTTATTTTATCACAGATTTGTTGCGGCTGTGATGCGGCGCTGTTGCGGGCACTTAGACTCCGTACGGCGTTGTTGCAGCGCTGTTGCGGCTATTTTATGTTTTCATTCGGACACACACACATACAGACGTACGGACATCATCGCGGAAACATTCGGGGAAGCTTCCTAAGACCTCAAAACGTCAACATCCTCTCTAAACATGAATTAGTGAAAATTCACTTAGAATTAGTGAATATTGACTTATTCCAGTGAATTTTCACTAATTCATGTTTAGAGAGTCCGTTGAAAACTCGATTTTTGAAAAACGGGGTAAAACCAATAACTTCCCAACTTTTTTAAATTTTCAATTTTCTTAGCGGGAAGTTAAAAATTTTTTTTTTAACCAAGAAAATAATTTTAAAAAATTTTGTCTTGCAAAAATAAAAATTATTCAACCAAGTTAAATTTACACAAATCAAGAAAAGTTTTAAAACAATTTTTTTAGGTTCAGATTTTTTCTATTGAATTAAGTTTATTTTTTTATTGGTAAGCATACAATTTTTTTTTAATTTCAAAGTTTTGCTTATTTTTTATTTAAGTAACATGGAAAAAAAATTTTTAAACTTTCAAATTTTATAACACTTTCTACAAGCAACGTACTAGAAAATGTGACTCACGTAATTTTTAGAAAATTGAACGATCTAAAAAAAAGGTCTTTTATGATTTTTAAATAAATTTACTCTTTCAAAAGCTATTCAAGGTTCAAGGGCATACCTTAAGATTTACAATTTTCTTTTATTTTTGTCAAACTTATTATGTAAATGTTGTTCGAGCGAAAATTTGTTTTACATTTAACTATTCTTTAGATTGCTTTTAAGTGACTTTGGGTCTTTGATTATTGTTGGATTGATATTTTGGGTAAATTAAAACACTTGAAATAAAAACATATAAACCAATTTTGTAAATTAACAGAAAAAAAAGCTCTTAAGAACTTTTTAACAAAATGATTACTTTGAATTTAATTGAGGAATTTTTTTCTAATGGTTACTCTCAAGATTAACTGACGTATATATGTAATATATAAGGTAGTAATTATAGGTGTAAGTATGTGTATAGAGTTAATAGTCACATAGATAATGTACATAGGCATTGGCACCGGCAGAATATTCATGCAGTTTCTTGATATGAGGCTCTACAAGTTAAGTCGGCGTATGCTAATATAAATACCTCGAGCGATCGTGGATCCACCTGCCTTTGGACGTCAGGACTTGTGAGATCTCGCTTCCGTTTTGAATAAATTTACTTTATACATGTGAGTATATTTATGTGTGTTGTATTTATTTTGTTTATTTATTTTCCATAAAAACGTACCGGTAACTTGAGAATATGGAAATTTTTGAAACCGTTTGTTCGATAAGTTAAATTTAACGCACAGAAAAAAATAAATATTTGATCGAAATAAGATTTATTTGAGCCAAATATATAAGATAGTTGGATATAGCCAAATAAATATTTATTTGTGGTAAATATATAATATATTTGAGCGATTTAGTTGCGTCAAATAAATAGTTTATTCATGGTAAAGATATGGTTTATTTGTGGTAAATAAATCATAGTTGACGACAATAATGAACTTTTAAAATTTATTGTAACATTAAAGTTAGCTGTCACTTGACCAATTTTTAATTTTATTTAACAAATAAATTAATTCTAAAAAATTATTTTTTAAAAATTGCATTTTAATTTTTTAAAATTTCTACATGTCAATTTTTTTCTCTTATTTTTTTTGCCATAATTTATTTGTTAACAAAAGTTCTACAAATTATTAAATATCTGCTAAATTATTTTTATCAATTCTCAGAAATTATAATGGATTTAAAATGAAAAAAAAATTATTTTTTATTCTTTTAGTTCAATAATGAAATATTTAATTGTATTTAATAATGAAAGTGTTAATTGTAGGTTAAGGATAATTTAGATTTGTTTTCATAAAATATAATATTTTAAGCACCTTACCATATAGGTTAGGTATGACTTTTTTTAATCCCCAATTAATGAATAGTTATTAATTAATATTATTTATGCAAACACTATTATGCATGCAAATAAACTATTTTCCTTCCCAAGGGGTGTAATATACTATTTTGAAACGTCGATGTAGCTTAAGTTGCGATCAAAACATTCAAGTTTTGTTTTCAACGTTCAAGTGACGTCATGAGAGCAGTAGTTGAGAGTTTTAATGCCAAAGATGTCGTTGTTTCGGACAAACTTAGCATCTTTACCACAAATAAATGATATATTTCTGACAAATAATAAAATAATTCAAGTCAACTCTGTTATATTTACTTGTACCAAATATATATGGTTGTCATAAAGAAATATTTAAAAAAACGACTCAAATAAATTGATTTATTTGAGACAAATAATTCTTTTTTTCTGTGCGGAGTTAAGGAACAGTTTTGCTATAAATAAATAGAACAAATCTCATACTGAAAAAATTTTTTGTTAAAACAACATAAGGCAAATTGTGATAAAAAATTATTATGTTAGTGTAGAGATAACAAATCATATGTAATAGATAGATAGATTTGTTACATTGTACAGCAGTAAGAACTGCCTTTTAGAATTTTTTCATCACAATCGTACTGCCTCTTTTTATTTCACTGCGTTCGAATTTTTCTTTCAAATTTTCACTGCGTTCAAAGTTTCTGCCTTTCAAATTTTCGCACATAGATATCGCAACCTGCTCTTTCAACTTTTTATAATCTCTGCGTATCTCTTGCGGCTGTGGACCGACTTGTGCTTCCTGTATACTGTATTTACCCTATTCCTCACCTCTTTCGAATGGCTGTTGGAATAGTGGCGATGGGGAAACCACAGAGAAAACCCATGCCAGTACAAGTCGGCTACCGGAGCGACCTCCGACGGTTGGTTTGGAACTATTCGAATAACCGTCGAGGCTCGAACCCTCGCCTGACGGCATGATGTACGAACGAACTAACGATATAATGACTTAGCCCGCTCGGCCATCCTGCCGCTCAAATCATATGTAATAATAAAAAAAAAAAAAAGTTATAATAACTAATTTAATTTATTTGTTATATCAACAAAACAGTTTTGTTATTGTAGCAGAACTTTTTAGTTAGTTCAACAGAAAAGTTTCGCTGAATTAACAAATAGGTTTGTTGAACCAACTAAATTCTTTCAAAGGAATAACAATTATTTTTTCTGGTTTAACAAAAAATAATTTGTTGCAGTAACATTAACTAGTTAGTTGGTCTTACAAATTTTTTTGCTGAACTAGTTAAATAATTTTGTTAAAATAATTGATAGTTACGGCAACAAATTTATTTTTTTAAGTCAACAAATAAATTATGTTACTTTAATAAAATCAGCTAAGTAATGGTAACGAAATAATTTAGTTGTAACAAGAAACAGATATTGTTATCCCAACAAAATGATTGTTGTTAAGACAACAGATTGATTAAGCGGTATTACAAACTGATTTGTTATTGCAACTTAGCTCACTTGGTGAAAATAACTAATCAATTTATCACCACAAAATGTTTTTCTATAATCCTGTCTTTTGTTATGATTCAACCAAATAATTTTTATAAGCACATACTGGAGTAAAATAAAAAATAAAAATATTACTATTGAATTATTTATGCACCTATTCCTGTACATTAGCAATTAATCATTCTGAAGAAAGAATGGCTACCTCGTATTAAGAAAAACAATCGAGCAAATGTTGTAGATTAATGCTAGCCTATTTATCTTGTTTGATAAAACGAAAATGATAGTAAAATAAAAATACTCCGGAATAGAAATTAAAAATACAAAAGTATAACTGAGCATATAAAAATCTGAAAATCTAACAGTCGATCAAACTGCCCGTGGCTGGGCAGCAGTTTATTCCGCAAGTAACGCGGCGATTCAAAATGTCCAAATACATCGATCCACGAGAGATAAAATCGATCGAACGAAAACATCCCGCGGTCATTGTCCATTCTCTGATATTATATCGACACAGGCATTTTTAAAAAAAGTCCTCCTCCGGAGAAGAGACTGTTGTTGTTAGTGACTCTGATCATGTTGCTTTAATTTTTGTTCACTTTAGTTTAATACTCGCGTCGACACAAGCTACGTATTTATATAAATACAATATAAAAGAGCCAGGAACGAAGAACGAAGACCGTATGGAGAGCACTAGGTAGGGTGTATAAGTCGCTCGCGATTATTTATTGCTCATTATAATACGGGTGTACTTTGCGTAGCAGTCAAGGTATCGGCAGCAGCAATGCCGATCGAGATATCGATAAGATTCACCTCCTCAAGCCACCGCCCACGATTTATTAAGTCCTGCCGACAGCCGACAGCCAACTTGTGTAAGCTATTTTCACATATAATGGTCTTTTTCATTATTATTATTATTATTACTTTTTCTTATAGCAACCTGCAGTGACTGTAAAAAATTATAAATTATGAATTAAAACTTTAGCTTAATGATTTTGTATATTTTTTAACATAATATACATACTTTGGGTAGTTTTGAAAAAAAATATTAAAACAATATTACTATTTAAGGACCAATTGTTCATCATGTAATTGGACAAATTTCACGGAACAAACTTATAGAATCAACAAACTACTCAACATTCCACTAAAAACTACACAGAAAAAATGAACTTGATTGAAGACGAAAAATTTTTGAACTAAAAAAATTATTTTAAAGAGTTTTATTGTCTTGAATCAAGACGAAAAATTCTGGAATCAAATTAATTTTTTTTTCTCAATATACAGATTATTATTATCATTTTTATTTTTATATAAATTAACATGCAATATTTTTTACCGTGCTTACATTGGATAAAAGTAGTAAGTTGGTCTATTAAAAAATAAATTACTTTTCCAGCAATTTTCTCAAGGCGCAAAGATTCAAATTATATAAACGGCATTCGATAGGTTATTAACATCAAAGAATTATTGCGGCATAGGCATATTGAAATTTAATCCACCGGTTGAAAATCCTGGTGAGCTGAGAGTAAGAGCGAACATCACTACTCACTAGTAGACTGTTTGATAGAAAGTGGGTCGAGTTTTCTCGTACAGGCTAAAAAGTTATTAAAAAATGACTAAATAGTACATTTTTATATTGCACAATATTGTTACAAGGATTCATGTAGACTTATTGAATCACCGATAAATTTATTTTCATACCGGACTTAAAGTTTCTTCATTTAATATCCCCGCTAATTTTTTTAGATGATAAATTTCAATTTAAAAGCCAACATCATTTAATTCAATTTCACAAATGCAATAAATTTCAACAAAATTTGATTTAACAAAATTTGCACCAAGTATAATTGTGATTTTTATTTATATTGAAAAGCTTGTCGTTCTGAAAATGTATATCTAACACATTAACAAAATAATCCCGTTACCAGAGCACGTAAAAAATAGCGAAATATTTTTAGCGATTCATAACAATACTACTTCCATTAATGACAAAATTATTGGAGTGTGAATATGTCCAGCACGTATATTAAGCTCATATCTGCTAAATAAAGTAGAGAAGGCTATTCGAATCCAAATTAAGTAGTGAAATATATAATATACATATAGATAGTGGTAAAAAGTTGGTGATTAGCCAAAAAACCTGGTCGTGTCGGGAACACAAGGCATTTATCGAGATACGTGTTCGATAATCGTACATTATTCTCTCTGAAAAATATTCCTGACAATGTTGCATGCTACATATTCTCTATGGTACATTATAATCCACGTTTCGACTAGACGTATAAGTACACAGAAAAAAAAAATTTTCTTAAAAGAAGAAAATTTATAGGAAGAAAGTCGATTTTATTGTTCCAAGAATTTTTTTTCTTCGTTTCTATATTCTTGCTTCAAACCCGAGTAAAAACAGAATTCCGCCGCAACATCGCCGCAACACCGCTGCACGGCTTTTTAAGCGCCGCACCACCGCTGCACTACAGCCGTGACAATTTTGATTATTTTACAAGTGCCGCATCACCGCTGTGACAAGTAAAGAATTTATCTATTCGCCGCACTACCGCCGCACCAGCGCCGTGACAAGTAAATAAATTTCTATTCGCCGCACCACCGCTACACCACCGCCGCACCACAGCTGTGACGCGCCCGAGTAAAAATAAAATTATTAATTTTTACGAAAAAATAATAAATTTCGTTCGACCGCCGCACCATCGCTGCACCACCGCCGCACCATACCGCTGTTTGATGGTATATATATTGAAATAAAATATTTGTTGATCATTTAAATAGCTTAACTAAATTTTTTTAGTTAACTATGGCTTGCAGCACAGTTGGCAATGTTCGAGACTTCCATGCAGACGATCCAGGGTCGAATCCCATCACAGTTCAATTTTTAAAATTCTTTCAGAGTATTTCGATAGGCGTACCGCTTCTGTGCAACCCGAGGACGAAATTAAAAATCTACATCAACAATACGACTAAAAAAATTAATAATCTCACGGTGCTTTGGCCTGATTAAAAAAAAATTTTTTTTTTTAATATTAGGCATTTGATTAAAAGGAGGTTGATCAATAGGTCTTACATTAATATTTCTAGTCGCATTATTTATTAATTAATTATTGCGTGATAAATTAATTATGATACCATTTTTTGTGAAATTGTAGGTATGACTTAGCATTGGTGCGGCGGTGGTGCAGCGGTGGTGCGGCGGTCAAACGAAATTTATTATTTTTCCGTAAAAAATAATAATTTCATTTTTACTCGGGAAATATGTTTATGCTTCTTTCAAAAGTTAGTTTTTGACTCAATAATTTGACCTATTATATAATACTCAAACCAACAAACATATCTTCTTGAGATAAATAAAAATTTAAACACCAGATGACGCATTCATTAAGTCATAAAATACTGAAGATATAAAACAATAACTAGTTTCTTACGATTGAAAAATTGGTTATTATATAAAATGATCCTGATATCATCACAGAAAAATTATTTTTATATAAAATGAATAATCTTCAGTACATAATTGTAACTACATTTTCATATAACCTGCATTGAAAATGCGAGTTTCAATGCCTGTTGAGCCAACCGAAACTAGACAATTTCAGACCAATGCGACTGTGTCGGGCAGGAATCAATCATTTCTTCCCGGCGGACAGAAAATGACGATTTTCTGCCCGCGAGATGAAGTTGCAGCTTTATTTTCAATCCTATCAATTGTTTGTTTATTTTATACCTTTATAATTGTCATTCTAACCGTTAACTGAACTGACATATTATAATTCTGTTACTAAGCATAAATAAGAATGGCAAAAGAAAACTATATTCAATTTATGAATAATGTTTGATAAAAAATAAACTATTACTTTCTATTTTATTATAAGTTTTATAATAAAATGCTATTTTCGCTATTTGTCTGAAACTATCTAGTTCTGGTTGGCTCCAGACATTGAAACTAGCATTTTTAATGCAACATATCAAAAATATAATGTGTGACGCGGGATGAAATACGATTTCAGGCCGAGTGATGCCAGCCCTCGCTTCGCTCGGGCAGGCAACTTCACTCTGGTCTGAAATCGTTTTGTTTCATTCCTAGTCACACAATATACTATTAATTTATAATATTTGTAAATGAAAATTTTGGTAATAAAAAAATTTATTAAATTTTATAATCAGGGTTTGATATGAGTATTGTAGAAATTAACTGCTTGATAATTAAAAAATATGGAGATATATTTTTAAATCTAGTTTTGAATCAATTTTACCGACCTCAAATCAAGAACAAAAAAAGTTGGGTTACATATATATATGGGGTATTCGATGTAATGCCAAATCGACCACTTTTCAACCCGACCCCTTTAGATTTAGCTGAAACTTTTCTATTCTTTTCTACCCTTTGAAAGACATTTTTGAGAATTTTTTCAAATTTTTTTATCCAACCCAAAAAAAGTTATGAATTTGTCAAAAAAGTGGCTTTTTTATTTTTAAATAGCCATAACTTGGTCGATTTGGCATGGAATACCCCACATGTACCTATATATTAAATATATATGGGTGATTCTCTGTAAGGACGTCTTAAATCTGTACAAAATTGTCCGACCAAATTATTTTTGATTTTATTAGCAAAAAAATTAACAAGGGCTACAAAACTATCAGCTTAATTATAATAAATAAACAGCCGAATTAATTTTTGCTTTTTCGATATTTGTGTATCTTTTGCCATATAACATCCCGAGTCGAAAATTCAGACCCGTTTAAGCTGTACTTTTTTCCAACAATTCTTAGAAAATTGAGTAGTCAGGAAAGACTGCTCAGTTGAATACTATATAAACTCGACGACTGGTTTGACTGTAAATAGTGGAGTTTTGTCCCATTTTGACAGGATTACAGTCTAACCAGGCGTTGAATAATAATAACAATTTAAATAATAATAATTACTTTTGTTGTACCGTGCCTAGGGACGCAGGTTCGAACTCAACTAGAGACCGAATTTTTTTTTGTTTTTTTAATAATAATAATCTATATATATATATATATATATATATATATATATAAGATTTCCACGTATATAGCCACTCATCACGATATCTCTGGAACCATAAGACCTAGAGACTTGAAATTTGGTAGGAATATTCTTTTTACCGAGTAGAGGTCAGCTAAGAACGGATTTAACGAAATTCCACCCACAAAGGGGGTTGCGGGAGCGTTAACAATCAAAAATTCCCATTTTTAAACTATAGCTCCTATCGACTCCAAATTTAGTAGGAATCTTCTGTAAGAGATCTAGAAATAATCTATGAACGAACTTTACGATATGACACCCCACAGAGGGTCGCGGGGGTGGGTATTAACAATGAAAATTTTTAATTTTCAAGCTATAGCTCCTACAGACTCCAAATTTGGTAGGAATTTTCTATAAGTAATGTAAAAATAATTTATGAACGAATTTTATGATGTCCTACCTCACAGAGGGTTGCGGGGGTGGGTATTAACAATGAAAATTTGTAATTTTCAAGCTATAGCTCCTACAGATTCCAAATTTTATAGGAAATTTCTGTACGTGATGTAAAAATAATTTATGAACGAATTTTACGATATCCTACCCCAAAGAGGATTGCAGGGGCGTTAACAATAAAAAATTCCCGTTTTCAAACTATAGCTCCAATAGACTCCAAACTGGGTAGGAATTTTCTGTAAGAGATGTAGAAATAATATAGGAACGAGTTTTACGATAGCTCACCCCACAGTGGTTTGCGGGGGTGGGTATTTACAATTAAAATTTTTAATTTCCAAGCTATAGCTCCTATAGACTTCAAATTTAATAGGAGTCTTCTATATGTGATATAGAAATGATCTAAGAACGGATTTTACAACGAATCACCTCCAATAAGGATCGCGGGAGTGGGTGTTGACAATAAAAAATGTTCATTTCCAAAATATAGCTTCTGAAAACTCTAAATTTGGTAGAAATCTTTTATTTCTCCTGTAAAGATCATCTCAAAATGGATTTCAATAAAGCTTACTTCCGATAGCAATTGCGGGGGTGGGTGTTAAAATCTAAAATTTTAATTTCCAAACTGTAACTTCGACAGACTTCAAATTTGGTGGGAGTCTTCATGTATCATGTCAAGTTCAGCTAAGAATGAATTTTATCAAATTCCAACCCCAAAAGGGACTGTGGAGGCGTTAACAATGAAAATCTCTCTTTTCAAAACAATAGTTTCTATGGACTCGAAGTTTTGTTGGAATATTTTATTTATAATGTAAAAATCATCTCGAATAGGATCTTACGAAATTTCTCTCTCACATAAGAGTGCGGGAGTGATAGTTGTCAAAAAATTCATATTCTTCAAATATATTTCCTACAGATATAAAATTTGATAGAATTTTAAGAGAAACAGGTAATTACAGGGATGGCCTCCAAGGTCAACGGATTAAAATACACTGTAAAAAAAGCGGTGTTAAAATGGACTCATTTTAACACCGCTATGTAACACCTGTGTATTAAAACACCGGTGTAGCGGTGCTCTTTTGCGGTGTTAAAAATCCGGTGTTAAACTGGTGTAATATCGGTGTTAAACCGGTGTAACAGTAGAATAAATTTACACCGTATCGGAGTATGAATATTACGTGATCCATAAAACACAATTAATAATCAATATTTATCAAAATGAGACAAGTAACATTTATTTAAGAATTTTCAATTTATAAAATTATGCAGAAATCGATTTAATGAATGTTATATAACAAGTTAAATAGTATTAACCATATTAAATGTTTAGGAACAATATAATAATTATTTTTATCGTAACCATGATGTTTCTCACAATATAATGGATGTTTTAAACATGACAAATCTACAGCTGTGCAAAAATAAATTATCTATATGAAAATCATTTAAAAAACGTTCAAAATTGTCGTAAAATTGTTCTAAAAATGTTTCAAATTTGTTGTAAAAACACTCTAAAACTGTCCAAAAAATGTTCCAAAATTGTCTCAAAAATATCCGAAAAATGTCTCAAAAGTATTCAAAATTTGTTCTTAAATAGTTAAAAAAATGTTTTAAGATTATTCAAAAAAGGTTCCACATAAGATTTAAGGATAAAATTTCAACTAAATTGCATTGATTCTAAAATTAACTTAGAAGTATTCCGAAAATCTTAAAAAAAATACTTAAAAGTTATGAAATAATTACTAAAATCCACTATTTTAGAGTTTCCGATTATCTATATGATGTCCTAAAATTGTTCTTTAATAATGGTGTTAAAGTAACACGGATCGAAAATTTACACCGAGAGAATTTCACACCATTATTTCACACTACACGGCCATGTAAAGTGCTCTGGGTTCATTTTTACATCGAAATTTTTTACAGTGTATTTATTTTAATCAAAAACTTTTATCTTTTTTTTATTTTATTATTTTAAAATTTCTAAATTAAATATTAACTTTTTTTTGATTATTTATCTTTAATTATTAAACATAAAAAGTTTAATTATAAAAATTGTGTTACTTAAAATATTATCAACACCGGAAAATTTATAACACCGATTTAACACCGAAAAAAAATATTTACACCGCGACCAGTGTTACTGCTACACCAATTTCGGTGTTGAATTTAACACTGGAATTTTTAACACCGTACACCGCATGGACTCACACCGGTTTTTTTTTACAGTGTATTTTCCTTTTTTAATAATTATATTTTCTTACCACAATCGTCTCTTTAGCAGCGGCGAAAAAGTTATTATAAGGTTTCTAAAATTTAACTTTACATGTAGCCATATAGTCAACGGACTAAGTATTTTGCATACATTTTATTTTTGCTGATCACATAACCAATGAATTGTTCTTATTACGGGATCGCGGGAATGTAACAGATTAAAATGAAAACATTTTCTAAACACTTGAGATGTGGAAAAGAAATTTGGTTATTCATTTTAAGAGATTTCATAAAATCAAAAATTAAAATCGTAAATCCAAAAATGATTATTCATTTTTGGAGAAAGCCACGGGAATATTATAGTGATTGCACATTAAAAGTTACAATGGATATTCGCTAGAATTATGACGTAGATAAAAGGTACAGGCCAATCCGATAGAATTTTGAATCTGTGCAAGTCAGAACAATACTCCAATTGAATTTCAAGTCTAGATCTCAAAATACAATTCTATAGAGTGCCCAGCAGAGCGGGCGGGTAACAGCTAGTAATAATAATAATTTTATTATTAGTAAAATGATAAAAATAGTTATTTTCGATACGTATGCGCAATGGTAGGTATTTTTGTAAGCTTGAAGTGACGTCACGAGGCTGAGATTATGAGTGCATTCTCAACAAAACCGAGTACGTTGTTATCCGTCGAGCGAAGCGAGACCAGATAAAACGTACGAGGTTTTGTTGAGAATGTATTTACAATCTCAGACGAGTGTCATCACTTCAAGTTTATTACCAAAATACCAACCTTTGCGGATTTGTATCGAACAAAATTTTTTGTAATAGCAACGGCGAAACTCGGATTTGAGAGGATGCAAATAAAATGTTATTCATTTATGAGCTGTCACACGTAAATAAATGACAAACTAAAATATTAGTAAAATTGTTTACAAGAATCGACTTGTCACCAAGATTTTTTTTTTTCGATTCATACTCTCCCTGGTGGATGATTGTAGAAATAAACGAAACTAAATATCCTATAGTACTTTTTAGCATCCATGCGGGAATGTAGAGACAGATAGAGAGAGAGATGTCACTTATCCTTACGTGTGCGTGAAAAGTAGACTCAACTATAGATGACCAGATATCATTTATTTTACCCCTCCTAACTATAGCTCGAAAATCCAAGTTTCGCGGTTGGTATTACAAAAAAGAATTTTTCGATTTTTTTTTTTTATATTATTTTTAATGTAGAGCTAACACATGTTTAGACCCGCTTGACTCTTTATTTAGACCTAACTTTCGCTATCTCTAGAAATAAAGTGAAAATCGCATTCGTTCTAACCGAGATTCGAACCCGAGACGCGCGCTTGCCAGACCGATAACTAACCCCTACACCGTACCACCGATTCGCTCTGAGTGAAGCCATGGTAGGGGAAATGAAATCGACTGAAGCGTTCGCAGTGGTTACTTTCGGAGTTACGGGAGGCTATTATTCCTAAAATTGTAAGTAAGTACACGTGGAAGTATTTATTTTGTTTTAATTTTAATAAATTAAAAAAAAATGAGACACCAGAGTTGTTGTGTCTTAAAAAATACCAGCAGAAATATTTACTGCAATCTTTTTTATTTTTTATCATTATACGTACTTGTTGTTGATTCGTTTAACTAAAAAACAAAACTGCAATTATTACACTGATAAAAGGATTTATTAACTATTAATAATTTAATTTATTTGAAGACAATTATTTAATTTATTAAACTTTAATAAATATTTTTTAACATTCAATAAATATTTATTTGGTAGGAAAGTACATTTATTAATAGTTAATAACTATTTATTAATAGTTAACGAATATTTATTAACAGTTAATAAATATTTTGTTGAGTGAATTTGTTTTGCTTGTAATATCATATGATATGAAGATTTCTTATAAACAAAAATCATTTTTATAAATTATTTGTATTAATTATATTACATTATAATAACGTTTATTGTAAAATACCGAATTCTATCATAGCTCATAATTATCTTTTGTATTTATAAATATTAAAAAGGTTAATTTATTTAGTGAATTGAATTATTATCATGTATTCCAGCTATAGGATTATAAAAAGTGTCAAAAGAAAATGCTATTTTTGCTTTTGATTTTAAATAAATATTTGCTAACAGTTAAAAAATATTCATTAACAAACAAATCCTTCTATCGGTGTATAAAATTGTCACACATTTTTTATAACTTTTTTTTTTACAATTATTTATAAAATTTATTTATTTTTATGTTTCTTGCTATTGACATACGTATAAAAACATACTCTGACAGCCTCCCGTAGTTCATATTTTGACTGGCGCTGCAGTCACACTCATAGCGAATAGGTTAATATACCTCTCATCATTGTTATAAGCTAAATTTATGCAGTGACGAAGTGTGACGGTTCATTATTTATAAAATTTATGTTATTTAATATTGTGTTTTAATAAATATGAACTATTTTTTAAAAATGTTTATTAATTAAAAAAATGCGTAAGCCAAGTTCTTATAATACTTTAGAATTTGTACATCATTCTGTACATTTTTAATGCTTTATTATAAATTTTAATGTATAAAATTCTCAATATTAAAAATTCAACTGTAAATTATTATATTGTAATTTTTTTAAGACTATATCAATTTTGACGGTATGCAATTTTTCGGTTAAATAATAAATTTTCATTTTTAGCAATCGCTAACAAATCGCGTTACAGATGCCATAAGGGCGTAGAATAAGAATTTAATTTTTTTTTTCTAAGTCCAATGGTGAAATATTTTTTTTTGCATTGCTGCACATTTCACGAAAAAATACGTCGGTTCCCAAAAAAATATTTTTTTGCTTTTCTGCACGTTTAATACAAAAATATATTGGTTCATTTTTTTTGTCAATCATTTTATTTTTGTATGAAACGTGCAGAAATGCAAAAAAAAATTTTTCTCCAAACTAAAAATTTTTTTTGGACAAAAAAAATTAAATTTTCAAAAATAATTTTTATTTTGAGAAAATTTTTTTTTGTATTTCTCAACGTTTCAGGTAAAAATAAGTTAATTCCCGAAAAAAAAAATCTTGTTATACGCCCTTGTGGCATCCGAGGTGGGTCCCGGGAGCCATAAGAGCGTATAAAATTTTTTCTTTATACCTCGGTCGAAAGTACGCATCTTTTGCACCTATTTCGAGGCAGAAAGTTAAAGATTCGTGCATTGATTAAGCTACACATTCGCCTTCTATAACAGCGGGAGTAAATGCTTTCGCTACCGCGACTGACATTAGTCATTTGTTACTAACTATGTTTTTTGCTCGACGGGCAGAAAGCGTCAACTTTCGGCCCGCTGCGCTAAACGAAGTTGCCGCTTTCTGCCTTCGTCGAGCAAAAAAATAGCATACACTCCACGGGAAGTAAATAAGAAAGCCTCAGATCACTTGTTTGTTGACCTCGGCTTCGCCTCGGCATGTGATCTGAGACATTTCTTACTTTACTTCCCTAGATGTGTAATATACTATTTGTTTACGCTGATCATTTACGATTGATGGTACAATACAACTTGGTTATATTTCTTTCTTTCTTCTACTTACATGAAATATTTCATATATAGATAGAGATATAGATAAAAATATAACTGTCGTAAGAGTGAGTAGATCATCCGATGTAACTTATAACCAGGTTGTACTGTACTGAGATTCAGTTTGACAGTGACGTGTGTAAAATGGATCAACTTTATTTAATTAATGAATTATTTAGAAAAATGTACGCAGTAATAACAAATTAATTTGATTTTTATTAATTATTGTTAATTTTCAGATAATATGCTCGTTTTTTCTATTTTTAACCGAGAATAATCTTTATTATGTTTGTTGAATTCAAGAAATTTTAGTTTTATTTAATCTAAAAATTAAAAAAAAAAAATGTTTTTTAATTATTTTTCATTTGATTTTACATTAATTTTTTTGTATTTGATGCCCCCCCCCCCCCCCGACCAGCAGCACTCGCTTCGCTCGTGCCGCAAATGTCGGGGGCAGGCATCAATTTTTTTTCGATACAGTACATGAAATATTTAACGTACTTTCGACCGGCTATAAAGAAAAATAGTATACATTACACGGGCAGAAATTTGAGAGCTCTGAACTGCGCATCATGACGCGCAGTGCAGAAATCTCAAACTTTCTGCCCTAATAGTGTAATATACTATTTTTCTGCATTTCTGCACATTTCAGACGAAAATTCGTCGATTCCCGAAAAAAATTATTTTATACGCACCGATAGCTTTTCACCGGGGCCTTTTGCCGGTATACGCTTTTATGGTATCTGGAACGCGACATATAAACTTTTGAATGAAAGATATTTTCTGACTCAGTTTGTCAAGCTGATTAAAAAAATGGGTGAATTTTTTAAAAGTTGCGCTATAAGGACGACTGCAATAGTTAGATTATTATGAAATCTACTAATAATGATATAAGTATTATTATTATTATTATTATTATTATTTATTATTCTTTGGATAAAATTTACATTGAAAACGGAACTCAGTGGAGCTGTTTTCACTATGTCTTTAGTTCACCCCGACTTTTACAGCTAAAACGGGTCTGAGTTTCGACTTTGCATTATTATTATTATTCTTTGGATAAAATTTACATTGAAAACGGAACTCAGTGGACCTGTTTTCACTGTATCCATAGTTCACTCCGACTTTTACTGCCAAAACAGGCGTCTTCTAAGGCGGGGAATTGAACTACAAAGGATTTGGAAACTTTTACAACTTAAACGGGTCTGATATTTCGACTCGGGATGACAAGGGACTGACTGCCAGGGGACTGATTTTTTTTTATCAAATTGAGAAAAATCAAGCAAACTATTTCAATGCATTCAACTTTTTAAGTTCCCAATGAATGTTTACATTAATTAGAATAATATTAAGACTTATGGATCCAATTTTATAAATAAATTATAAACAAAAATAGCTGCCAGGGGACTGAGTTTTGAAGTGGCCCAGACACATATTTCCAGAACAAACGGTGCTTTAACACTAAATAAAATGGCGATAAAGCGCTAACAGTCCTATGGTTATTAACTTACGGCTAGTTATATCCTCATAAACCTTACAAAAGGTAAAATAACACGCTAGATTTTTTTTTTTGGCTTTGAACTTCTGGCAGGGGACTGATCTTAAAATGCCTGGGACATACTTTGGTTTAATGAATTTAATGAAAAAAATTAACTTTCGGTACTTTTTATTGAAGAAGATTGTTAGTTAACTAATTAAGTTTATAAACATTATGGACCAAATTATATATTATTGACGAATAACTTAAAATTTAATCTTAAAGTTTTAATTTTGGGACTGGGACAGCCCAGGGGACTGACATTTCGGTGGTTTACGAATTTATAGCAAAAAAACCAAAATTTATTCCATTTTAGTTTTCAATGCTCCAAATAGAAATGTTTTTTTACTTTCGTAATAAATTTTTTTTAGTAACAAAATAACAATTTTTCTAATGAAAAAATGCCTGGGACAGCAAAAAACATCCTTACAGAGAATCATCCATATGTACGAAATAGATAATTAAAATATCTATTAAGTAGCAGAGCGTTTTCTTCAAAATTCTTCTTTGTCTAGGAGAGATATATAAAGCTGCAATCGTAGATCGGCTTTAAGAGATGTAAATATTTTGAAACAAGACTGGAATTTTGAAAAAAATATTCACTTGAAATATTTACTAAGCTATATTTTTTTCTGTGAAGATATATATATATATATACCGCAAGTTAACTAAACAAGTGTGTGGAATCTGTCTCAACACATGAGCTTTTTTCCGACAGTTCCCGCAGTAAATCATATCCAGATTCAGTTCTCGAGTACATAAATATTAACTGTTTGCTCTGTAAATAAATTTATACATCTATCTGTATAATATACTTGGATACACGATCGGCTCATCGTTAAAGTTAAGTTTCACGCCACGCTGTGCTGCACATGCAGGTTCAATTCTTGTTTGGTCTTTTATTCTAAAAGGTATTATACTTCCGCTCTGTCGTTAACGGTATCGACAATTTTTTATTCTTTTGCGAAAATTGATCATTAGCTTTTATGTATTATTATTTTTCTTTCTCAATGAAAAACTGATTCTATAAAAAATTTCTTAATGTTAATTTTTAACAAAAAATTAAAAATTCAAATGCGTCGAAAAAATTTGGTAGAAAATTTGGTAGAAATAGCAAAAAAATAACAGTATTGCGTTTATGAAACCGCGAAGATTATTGATAGTGGAGTAAAAGTTGAGAAAAAAAAACAATATAAGTGCTTTTTGCGACGAAGATGATTGCGAATGAAGTAATATTACTTATAAAGAATAAGAGAATAAGTATCAAGACTGATGCTCTCTCGGGCGATATTCACGCTGAGATTTTAATTTAACGGATAACGGATTTACGAGTTTTAGTTTTATGTAAGTACAACAGAAGATCCGAATGATCGCTTCTGGCCAATTTAAAGCAATAACGAGTTTGATTACATTTCTGTTGGTTAATAATCATGGACACATTGAAAAAATTAATTATTGAGTAGAGTGAAATTTTTCTGATTAAAGAAAATATTTATAAAGGCAATAATTATCTTGGGTAAAATAATATTTTTTTTCATTCATGAAAAAATTTTTTTATATGCCCTTATATGTTTATATATAATTTTTTATTAGTTAGTGTTGAAAAAATCCAATACTAACTGAGCACATGGTCGCTAAATCGTCTCGTTACAAGAGAGTTACGTTTGACGAATTAACTTATGAAATAAAAATTAACTTTTTGACCATCCTAAAAAGCCTATCTGTCATTTTTTTATAATTTAGTTAATTCCATAATCGATTTCTTTTAAATTTGATTTTTGAATTGACGTACAAATTTCCAGTAAAAATAAAAAAATTGAAAAATCATAATAAATTTTATTAATGCTGAAATTTTTCCACGAGAAGCGAACAAAAGTTTTTTGCGTTGATAAAAATTAAATTGGATTAAGATTAATTTGATCTTCATTGTTAATTTTTTTAATTCATGTAAATTTTCTTTTTCGTGCGAGGTTCAATATTTTTTCTGCTAAAAAATTAATAGACTGGTTATGAAAAGTCAGGCAATAAAATTAAAAAATCGTCTGTCTAATTTCAAATTCATAAATTTTCCTCAATAATAAACTAGAACAAAATATATGATGAAGTGAACAAAAAAAGTTGACATTTTAAAATATCACGTTCTTGCTTGCAATATAATGATTTATGTGTAAGCAAATATGAAATACTAAATAGTAAATAGTATACATGAGAGAGTGCAAGAACAATATGTATGCTCTTAAGAAAATTCCACTCGGCTGTATATCGTTGGCTAAAAAGTTTTTCTGTACCCACGTACAACACATAAAGAAACATTTTACTGAAACAATAAACAAAATCTCATTATTTTCTTCAGTTGCTTTTAACTCGGTAAAAATTCAAACCCAAGTGCTTAGCTGGTTATTGCAGATTGCAGATTTAAAATTGGTATTGGAGTGAAGAAGCCTTTATATTAACATTATTTTAATTCCGTTATCTTCAACACAGCACCCATCCACCCACATAATTGATGATTCTTTCATTGTTGACAGGGAATTCACTTGTAGTGCTCGCTCTGTTCCTGCTTACATTACTATGTTGCACTATGGTGTGGTACTTTAAAAATTACAGCTTACTTGGAGGAAAAAAAAAATTCAACTGGTTTGGTAGCCACTTTAAAGGCTTTTATACTAAAAAAAATGAAAATATTTTATTTAAGAAAGGTATTTTCTTTAAAAGTCAAATTTTATTTTGAGATATCCAGTTTGAATTACTTTCAAATAATAAATTGAAGAGGGTAGAGAGAAAAAGTTCAACATTGAAAAATTTTATGGATTTGAATGAATGAACCGATTTTCACGCGGTTGGTGGCATTCATCGCAGTTTTTTAAGATTCATGAAGAATCGTCGTTTAAATTGATAGAACGGAAAATTTCGAAGTAATTCCAAAAAAACACTTTTTTCGGTTTTCTTTCGTAAACGATAACTCACGAACGAATAAACCGATTTTGACCAGACTGGCGGCGATCGATGTGATTTTTTGATTTTAAGAGCTGATTAGTTTTTGGAATTGATCGGTAAAGCCGTTTAAAAGTTATTCCAAAAAAACCACATTAAAAAAAAATTTTTTTTATAGTTTTTTTGCGATTTTTCAAAATCTACCGGTCCGAATCGTTCCAAAGTGTATTCAAAATCTAAGTTTGCTTAGGTCCTTTCAAATGGCACCAACCGCGATCAAATCGGTCAAGCCGTTCAAAAGCTATGAGAGGTTTACATGCAATCGCGTGCATTAATTCAGGTAGGTTTCTATATTTACAGTTTTTTTGCCACTTCTAAATTTGGCCGTTTCTAAACTCTAAACTTTGAAATCTGTAAATTTAGCCGTTTGTAAATTTAGCGAAACGTAAAAAACGATATCACTAAAATGAGAAAAATATAAATAATTTCAAAGATAATTTATGCCTATTGTTGGAATATAACAGCGATACATACAGCATCGGAGATGCGTACAGAGTTACCTGGAATCTAGTAACTCGGTCAATTTTATGACCCTTTTGTACCCTCAGTACATGGGTCTTACCAAAAAGAAGGAACCACAGTTAGTGTCTTTCTGACATTCGTGCTGACCACTTGTGCGGATCATTGTTAACTTACATACTTGTAATTTGTATCTTTTTATTTCAATACTTTAAATAAAGCACTCGTGCCATTCTTTGACTTTAAATATACTCTTATAAATTAAACTAAATCCTCTTTATATTGTTGAATTTCTCCTTCCGAATATCCTGATTCTAACACCTATAATAAAATTTGACAAAAGAAAAAACGTCCATGTAAAAAAAATAAAATTCCTAAATAAAGCCGTTTGTAAAATCAGCGAGTTAAAAACTTGGAATTATTAAAATAACGCTAGCTTTAAAATAGCCGAATCAAAAAAAAAAGAATTATTAAAATTCTTTCAAATTAAAATATAAGCAGTTGAAAAAAAGAAATATTTAAAAAATTGAAATAAAAAAATTAGAAAATAATAAATTTAGCCGATTGAAAACCTCGCCACGTGAATTTAGCTGATTCTAAACTTGGAAATTAATAAAATTAGCCGATTCTAAACTTGGAAATTAATAAAATTAGTCGATTCTAAACTTGGAAATTAATCAAATTAGCTGATTCTAAACTTGGAAATTAATAAAATTAGCCGTTCGTAAACCTCAGGATTCGAAAAACTAGCCGTTTCTAAACCTTGCGATCCTAAAAATTATTATTATTATTATTATTATTATTATTATTATTATTATTATTATTATTATTATTATATGAGAGGTTCCCACCTATATACTGACTCATCACGACATCTCTGGAACCATAAACCCTTGAGACTTGAAATTTGGGAGGAATATTCTTTTTTAAAGGAATATTTTGTTAAGTTCAAAAAAATTAAAACTTTTATTCTATAGCTGCTATAAGATTGGAATTCAGCGAAATTATTACTTAAATGTTTTAAAATTAGTTTCTTAGCTGACCTGTACTCGGCAAAAGGAATATTCCTCCCAAATTTCAAGTCTCAAGGGTTTATGGTTCCAGAGATGTCATAATGAGTCAGTATATAGGTGGAAACCTCTCATATAATAATAAAAGGATTATTTAATAAATTATGAGGTTTATAAATGATAATTTTTAGGATTGCAAGGTTTAGAAACGGCTAGTTTCGAGAATTCTGAGGTTTACGAACGGCTAATTTTATTAATTTCCAAGTTTAGAATCAGCTAATTTTATTAATTTCCAAGTTTAGAATCGGCTAATTTTATTAATTTCCAAATTTAGAATCGGTTAAATTCACGTGGCGAGGTCTTCAATCGGCTAAATTTATTATTTTCCAATTTTTTAATTTCATTTTTTTAAATATTTTTTTTTTTCAACTCTTTACATTTTAATATGAAAGAATTTTAATAATTCTTCTTTTTTAATTCGGCTATTTTAAAGCTAGCGTTATTTTAATAATTCCAAGATTTTAACTCGCTGATTTTACAAACGGCATTATTTAGGAATTTCATTTTTTTTACATGGACGTTTTTTCTTTTGTCAAATTTTATTATAGGCATAAATTATCTTTGAAATTATTTATATTTTTCTCATTTTAGTGATATCGTTTTTTACGTTTCGCTAAATTTACAAACGGCTAAATTTACAGATTTCAAAGTTTAGAGTTTAGAAACGGCCAAATTTAGAAGTGGCAAAAAAACTGTAAACATAGAAACCTACCCGAATTAATGCACGCGATTGTACACACACACACACACACACACACACACACACACACACACACACACACACACACACACACACACACACACACCTCGTGTCGGGCTTGCTGGGTCCCGCATTGGGAGCCTCCCCAGGAGGCGGATAGGGGAATGCCCGGCATATCTGCACGCCAGATGCGTCGGGTACCGAGGAAATAGAATACTCTGGGTGGACCAAAACCTAGCAAAAGATGATATGAAAATGCCAGATCAATTTCAAACATCGTCTACGGTGCAGAGTGGGGATACCTCAGTGCCGGCGAGGGAAGGCATGCAAACGGGCCTGAACTCGTCGTTATCAAGCGACCGTTTGAACAGCGGAGTAGACCCCATGGCTCTGCTGTCTAGCAATGCTAGCAAGGTTACAGGGAGTACGAAATCAGCCCAGATGGCAGAGAACGGACAGCTGAGCAACATTCCTCCAAAAAGTGGAGGACCCTTTGCTCCTGTCACTAATCAAACCTACCGAGGAAGAATCAACTCTGTACCGACCGTTACAGGCCAATAGTCACCAATGGAGAGGCTCGTCATCAAGATCGAAGAGTTAGCCGAGTTTATAAAAGACAAGAAGAATCTCCATCATGAGATTAGAAAATTGGTTACATCTATCACTACAGCATATAGGTTAGCCAACAAATCACCAGGCATGTCGGTTTCAACGACCCAAACAACTCCGAGTCTGGCCAAAAAACCACAGCCATCTTTGGTCACTCCTAAAAAATTACCACAGCAAGGAAAGGACAAAAACAAGAAGAGGCAGCTGTCCACGCCCAGCCCTTTTTCAATAATCGAGAAGCTACCACAGAAAAAGACAGCCCGGGAGGACGTCTGGACTACAGTGGACCGAAATAGGAAGAAGAAGGAAAAAGAGCATGAAACAGCGGCTCTCCCTAATAAAGCTCAAAACCAGTCAAGTAAGGGTGCCTCTAAGAAACCGAGGAGAAAGAAGACAAGAACTAAGGCTGTTCTTGTCCAACCAGTAGACAGCCAAACTTATGCTGACATCCTAAAGGAAATCAAGGCCAAGGTAAGCCCTGTCGAGACGGGCGTAGACATAAAGTCTATTAAAAAGACGAAACACGGAGGCGTTCTCCTTGAAATGGCTCGAAAGACCGAAGACAGCAAGGCTTTTACCGATGCAGTAAGGTCAGCCACTGCAAACATCGGCACGGTCAAGACGCTAACACCAACAACAACGATCGAGATCCTCGACTTGGACGAAATCTCTACCGAGAGCGAAGTCCGTGAAGCACTCAAACGTGAATTCACTGACAGCCTGGAGGTCAAACGGGTAAATTGCTGAACACCGGGAGCACCACGACCTTTAGAAGACCAGGGTACCAAGAGTCCATCCTCGACATTTCGTTGGCAACTCCAAGGACTGCCAACATGATCGAAGACTGGACTTTATCCGAAGAATACAGTGGCAGTGACCACCAGTTTGTGACATTCAACGTTGGATTGTCATCTACTCCGGTTTCACAACGCGACCTTTCTAAGCGGAAGTGGAATGCCAGAAGGCTTGTGATCCAGAGGCATTGCGAGCTTCACTTGCACGAAGCTGGTCTATCCTTCAGAACAACCCGACTCCGGATACCTGCAGCGAGACGGAAAAGGCAGTGCTAAATATGATGAAGGAGATTGCTGCCGCATGTGACGCCTCTATGCCGCGGCTGAAAAATAGGAGTTTCCACAGGCCGGCGTACTGGTTGTCAACAGACATAGCAGAACTTCGCAAAAGATGTCATAAGCTACGTCGCCGCGCAACGAGAGCCGCGAAACGAACCATTAAAGCAAAAAAAGCGATATTGTGGAAACAGATCTGTAATGATCTCGACAAGGACATCTGGGGCAAAGCCTACTAAATTTTCACCAAACGACTTGGAAAGGCTTCACCAGAAGCGCCGAAGTCTCATGCCTTAATGGACAGCATTGTAGCGGAGCTTTTCCCCAAATACCCGCCACTGGAGAAGAAACACTACGCTAAAAACAGTGAGGAAACACCCTTCACAACTAAGGAACTACAAGACGCGGCCAAGTCACTCAAAACAGGAAAGGCACCTGGGCCTGATGGCATCCCGGCAGCGGTGATCAAGATTGTAGCCCTGGAATACCCAGACATACTCCTGAACACCTACAACGCATGCTTGGCAACTGGCACGTTTCCCGCGGTCTGGAAGCGGCAGAGATTGGTTCTCTTAGACAAAGGAAAGGGAACCCCCGTAACACCTTCGTCGTTTAGACCACTCTGTATGCTAGACATTGCTGGAAAACTGCTCGAGAAGCTCATACAAGGGAGACTTCGCAACGACATCGACCTTGCTGGAGGTTTTGCCACCAACCAGCATGGCTTCCGGAATGGTCGTTCGACAGTCGGAGCGATCGAGAAAGTTATAAAGACAGCAACACAAGCATGGTCTGGTAGCCTCAAAGCTCGTAAAGTATGTCTCCTCCTCACGCTAGATGTCAAAAACGCATTTAACAGCGCAAATTGGAGAGACATTTTAGATGCTCTGGAGCACAAGTTTGACGCGGAGCCAGAGAATCTGGCACTAGTCGACAACTACCTCTACGACTTTTTCTGGGAGGAGAATCTCCATATTTTTATGGTAATGGCTTCAGTAAAAAAAAATTCTTTATGTGCTTTTTTTGGTGAGTGGGCCGTCGTGCCCCAGAAAAAAAATTTTTTTTTTTCGATTTTCTGCAAAATTTCGACTGATTTATTCGAAATAGACGGAAGATAAACAAATTTAATGGTTAGAAACCACAAAAGAAATAATCAGCTTAAGTGGGCCGTTGTGCCTCATCCTCCCTTAACAGTTTTTGGCCGTGTGTAAATTCTATGTTACAGTCAAAAACTGTTATATTAAATGAAAAAAAATAATAAAATTGAAAGAATTGAAGCGTAAATACAGCGTTTTGTTGACTGTTATAAAGAAATTTTGATATTTTGTTGATAGATTTTAAAATTTTTCGTAAAATTTATTATTATAGCGAATAATCATTAAAATAGATACTGCAAACCTTACAATTTAGGAGCCAAAAGTGATACAAAAAATTTTCTTGGCACAGATTTGTGAAACACTGAACGATCTACTAAAATTTCCTCCAACTTAATGGTCTGATATCAAAATTTTACACATTAAATGGAAAAAATCGAAATTTCAAAAAATCTATATTTTTTAACGCAAATAAAAATGAGAGGGTTGACGTTAGAGACTGGACCCTAAGAGATTTTTTTTTTACAGAATTTAATACTGAACAAGGATCAGTGATGGTTTTTCCGAAAAATAATGTTCTACATAGTTTGCAGGAGAAATGAAGGTTAAAAATCATTTTTCCATGTTAAATCAATGGTAAATCTTCAAATTCGGTGATGGAGTTCTTCAAGTTGATATTTAGGGCTCAAATTTTGACAGAATTTTTTTTACAGCATATATAACAAGAATTTCACATGCAATCGAAAAATAGTATATTACATACCTAGGGAAGTAAAGTAAGAAATGTTTCAGATTACATGTAATTGTCGGCCGAGGCGAAGCTGAGGTTGACAAACATGTGATCTGAGGCTTTCTTATTTACTTCCGTGGAGTGTATACTATTTTTTTGCTCGACGAAGGCAGGAAGCGGCACTTTCGTTTAGCGCAGCGGGCCGAAAGTTGACGCTTTCTGCCCGTCGAGCAAAAAAAAAATTATCGACTTTTTTTGGAACACCCTAACATACATACATACATACATACATACATACATACAGACACCATCAGGGGAATAGTCAGGGAAGCTTCCTAGGACCTCGAAACGTCGAGATTCAATGAAAACTCGATTTTCGTAAAACGGGGTGAAAACAATAACTTCCCGATTTTGGAAAATCTTCGATTTTCTTAGCGGGAAGTTAAAAAGTACTTTAAATTATTCCTTTTTCTTGTCATTAACAGCACATATTTTAGCGTCAATTATTCCCGAACAAATGTCATTTATAAAAACTAAAACAAGAAACTCTTGGATTAAGACAACTGATGAAATATCTTGATTCAAGAATTCTGAATACAAAATAATTTTGTTCTTTTATCAACAATATTTATCTTGAACCAACCAGTTTTTTTCAGTGTAATTTGCAAAGTCATAAAAACCGTCAAGTCGTAGAATTGAGATTACGCGTAGGACAACGTTAGGTCAGAAACTCAAAGCTTAATTCAAAGTAGCTTCAAACTTTTTAAGCCTCTTAAAATTGATGAACCTAAATCCTCTGATTGGTCAGTTTCCGAGGGTATTACTCTTAATGATAGATAATTGATGGCAACTTTTAATAAGCTTTTGTGTAAAAATAATCAAGTAATTCATCATTGTATTTATATTAAAATTTATCTTACTATAAATTATAATTAATATAAATATCAAACGATTGATTTAAAGTGCATTTCTATTGATATCGGAATAGTAAAATTCGATAAAATAAAAATGAGAATAGCAAAGCACGTGGTCGTTGTCAACAGATATGAATAATTGAAATAGAAAACACATAACAAGACAATACAACAACTACAACAAGAGCGTACTGCAACCAGCACCTAATACCTATAACTGTGTATCATGTTTCAGTGTTCCTCTCACCAACTATTGCGTCGGCAGATACCGAGAGACAGGTGAGGACATCGAACAGATTAATTCCACAATACCAATACGAAATACGAATATTATATTTTAACATCCGTTACGATACAGATTTCAATTTATTATTCATTATTTATATTCTGTTACCATCCCACGTCTATCATAGTTTTAGTTATTATTATCTTAATGTTCTATAATAAAGTAATTTATGTTATATTTTTAGTCGTAACAACCGCGACCTTGCTACTGTACAGGACCGTTCGATAATTTATTTTTAAAATACTAAAAATAATGTGACATTATAAATAAATTTTTTATTATTTTTGTTTGTGAGATAATTGTTAGGTAATTTTATTTATAGTTAATCAATAGGTCAACAAGTCACAGGAATAAACATTTAGATCAAAATTTAAAAAACAAAATTTTTTATTTGGTTTAAGAACTTTTTTGCTTCTTATTTACGTTCATATTATGCTCAAATAATTATTTTAAGTTATAGAGGATCGACTATAATAATAATAATAATTAACAACGGATGAATTTGTCTCTGATTGTCACTTCTAATGAGCTTCTAGATAACATACCAAAGATACCAGATTGAATTCCGTCACTAATACCTAATATTACTGTCTTACATATTTATTAATCTTTAATGTACCCTCAATAAAATAAAAAAAAACCCGATTCCCAAATTCCTTGATTTCCCCTGTCAAAAAAATTCCCGAAAATCACCTGTTTTCCCCTGTCAAAAAAATTATGGAAAAAAAAAATTGACACGTCGAAATTTTAAAAAATAAAAAAATACAATTTTTCAAAAATGATTTTTTGGGAAAATTTATTTGTTAAAAAAAATTAAAAAATGGTTAAGTGACTGCTAACATTAATGTCATAAAATTTCAATATCATAAATGAAACAACTAAATAACAAAAAGTTTTAGAGATTTTGATTCTAAAATTTATGAAAAAAATTCTATTTACGATGAGATGTCAACTTTACATATGATTCGAAAATAGATCTACAAGTTAACTTATTATTTTACTGTGCCCTTTTTTTCATGAATTTTGTGTGTTTATTCGAAATGAAACCAACACAAATGCGGGTAATCGTGTTGTGCCCTTTTAACAAGGTTTTTGTGTGTGTTTATTCGAAATGAAACCAACACAAATGCGGGTAATCGTGTTGCGCCCTTTTAATATGGTTTTTGTGTGTGTTTACTCGAAAATAGGCCATTACACGAAGCTTGTTATTTTGATGTGCCCTTTTTTTATAGATATTGTGTGTGTGTGTGTGTGTGTGTGTGTGTGTGTGTGTGTGTGTGTGTGTGTGTGTGTGTGTGTGTGTGTGTGTGTGTGTGTGTGTGTGTGTGTGTGTGTGTGTTGATGCGAAAATATTTTTATTCTGAGTTTTATTATAGATTCCCATGTATTTGGGACTCAAATGAATGGGTTTGCGCACTCTTGCCCACTGCGCACACTTGCCCTACATGATCCTTATATTTTGTCGTCCGATTATTTCATTATTTGGTTATTTTATTACATGGTTATAATGTCGTCCGGTTATTTTGTCCACGGTTTATTTATCTTCGGTTATTTTGTCGTTCGGTTATTTTGTCTGCAGTTATTTTGTCGTCCGGTTATTTTGTCCCCGTTACTTTATCGCGGTTATTTTGTCCGCGGTTATCTAGTCACGGCACCCGTTTTGTTGATATATATCAGCTATAGCTTTTGAATTTTTGAGCTCAGCGAAGTTAACCAATAGGAAAATTTTTGAGCTCGGCGAAATTAACCAATAGGAAAATTTTCGAGCTTTTTAAGCTCAAAAAATCGGGAAGTTCTAGGGATGGCCTGCCAGTTAAAAGTTTTTCAGATTTTTATTATTATTTTTTTTATAGTTTTTATCCAAGGCGGGAAAATTACCGGTGAATAATTATAGATTAGTGTTATTGACAGCGCGTTAATCCTCTACGTACCAATGTAAGTATGAATGTATAAATAAATGAATGTATGTAGATGTATTTAAAAGTCTATACCATGAGTACAGAGAGAATAATTTCTCGTTGAAATTAACTGTCCCACGCAGTAATCAAACGTGGGTTTACACTTGATAGAGTGTTGTTACTGAGTTTATTTTTTTGCAGTGCACACCTGTCATGAGATTGTGAAATGTCGCCTACGGAGGCTAAATCTTCGAGCTACTGTAATATACATGTATTTGATAACAGATATATAACATTATTTATTTTCAGCGGAGGATGCGATTATATTTCGCTGGAGAAAAATCAACCTAAAAGATTTTAATATTGAGTAAGTGGTTTGATAAAGCACTTATTTATGATATGGATACCGAGAAAATAGTCTAGAAATGTATAATATACATAAGTATTATAAGGATAAAATTTTATTAGCAGGTACTATTACTATTAGGAAGAACGTTACTTTTCGAGTTTATGCGTAATGCCAGCTGCGACGATCCCGGAAATTACACAAACGAGTACGAGTATACAGTGTCATCTGTTTTGTGGAAATTATAATTCCAGTTCAGCGTTAATCCATAATGTGGGGAGTTTATTGTTTAGTTTATAAAAACTAAGTGTTTGGTCTCTAGTTTTAAGTTTATTGATATTTACAAATTACAATAGTAGCAACTTCTAGTTATTGTATATGCAAAGACTTAAAAATTTTTAGTTAAGAATCTTTAGTAAAACAATTTTTTTATATATTTTTAATTACAATATATGAAATTTAGATACAGAAAAAGTAAATTTTAAATATAATAATCGCTAAGATCGATTAACAATAATTTTATAAACATTCGTGTTAGTAATTTTATATATTTACATTTTTCAGTATTTTAAAAAACTAATCACTGAATAAATCGTTTATTTTAACTGACAATATTTCTTGTTATTTTTAAAGAAAAATTTACAATCCATGATTATTGCATTAAACTCAAGATTTATTATTTAAATCTTCAAACAATTGATGAAAAATATATTAAATAATATAATAGGCAAAGGCTACAAAGTTATTAGTCAAGGTGTTCTCAGCAAGAAGAATTGACGTTGAAAGTTATTACCACTTAAAATCTGTGGATAGCAATTAAATGCCGAGGGCTCTTTTATTATACACTCATTTGCATCCCAACTTACTTTTTTACAGCCGTAAACGTACTTACAGATATATATTTATATTTATATATACTTAGTCATCGGGATTAATCGTGTTAGCCATTAAACTATAAATTTAAATCCAGACGTCTATATACTACCGTAAATTAAAGTTTTTTTTTTCTGATTGGATAAAAAGTTGCGTGAATCTAAAACAACCTAAAATCCGATTTCCAAGTTTACAATCTATAAATGCCGTCATTTTTTTTCATTCAGTTAAATGTACTTCTATTTCCTGCCCTCTAATTATGATTGATTAATCATTTTAGTTATTTATAGTTTTGATGTTTTAAAATGTTTCCTTAGATTCGTACTTTTGTCTTTAATTCGATATTCAAGGCTCAAAAAGTTTCTATTTTTTATTAAAAAAAAAAAAATTTTCCATGAAGAATCAAAAAATCCTTGAGGCAACTTTTTTTAGTTTTTGTCATGAATATTTAATCTTTATTCAAATAATTTTAATATTTTGAATCAAATATTTGTTAAATTTGACAATGATGAAAAGTTTTCAATCAAGTAATAAAATTCAATAAAATTATTTTTTTATCCTGAGGAAATTTTTTGCAGAAAATTTTTTTAGGATAAAAAAAATTTCTCGTGTTTTATTTTCTTGATTTTCTTCCTGAATTTTTCAAATACATTCTAACTGAAAATTTCAAAACAGGAATAAAATTTTCTCAATAACATTTTTCTTAAATCAAGTATTATTTTTTTTACTGTGTGATATCTAAAAATCGACTAACACTTTCACTTTAAATAAAAAAAAAAAAAAAAAAAAAACTTGAAAGATATAACAGACTTGATGATGAATCCTGAAAGTTTCATCCTTCATGAATCGATTGATTGAGTCATTGACAGTTTTTAAGTCCTCTATCTCGAATTTCACTGGAAGATGGTAAAAACGAAAGAAGTCGAAAAATGTTAACGAGGTTTGCTGCGCTTGTTCTGGTTCTTACATGAAACGTTCTATTAAACCCTCAGTAAGGAGGTCCTTCGAAAGAGAGCGAAAGAGAAAGAGAGTTAGAGTGTGTAGTTATAAAACACCAGCACAAACGAATGGACACGGATTAACAAATAAAGTAAAGAAGAGTTTCTGAAGATATAAACAAAGCATGTCTATCTTCGCTCTAGTATTCCTTGGAGGATCTGCTGAGTTTAAGTGGAGTGTTTAAATGCTGAGGATTCTCATCATACCTCTCTACTCTATACTTCCCTCACAATTCCTCTAGTTCGGTCCCTCTGTACTTCAGCCTCCACATACTACTCGGTATATCTGCTCTGATGTACTAGAGCGAACTTAAACATCTTTCAAAAGCATTCGGCATCATGGCCAATCGTAAATGCTCGGTTTTACTGCCCAAGAGTACCGGTCATCAAAAGAGGACTTGTCTTGTCTTATATTTCTCTATACAACACACTATTCAACTCAATCTTTCTTAATGTATAACCTTTTTTCCATACTATTGGTCAGAACTATTAATTTTTTATGAGAAATTCTGGTTTTACTTTCATCATGCGTGGTGAGAAACGTGTGAGGAAACCGAGAGGCTATTTTATTTCAGAGGCTTTTTTTTTCATAAAACAAAACTCCTAAAATTTACAGAAAGAAAAAAAAACTCTATTGATAAATTTTTATGTTAATATTGACAAAATCATTTTAGGTATAAACAAAAATAAAATTAAACATTTTAGGTGTAAATGAAAAAAAAAATGACAACTTAATTTAACCAAAAAATAATAGAATAATTTTATAATACCTTATTCAACAAACAACAAATGATTGCAATTTTTGTTAAATCTTAATAAATAGAAAATATTTATAAAAATTATAATACAGCATAATAACTTTTGGACTCTTTCATTTTCAATAAATGGAGAAAATAAGTTTTGATATATTCTTATTATTCCTAATATAAGAATTGGCCATATTAGATTAATATATAAATCCAGCTGAACATGCTCATATGTAATTTTTTCACTAGATCTAGTTTCAAAAATCACCAACAGATTGAGCACGGTCGCTGAATTGTCTTCCTAGAGGAGAGTTAATTTTTAAGCGTTATTAAAATAAAAATAATTTTTTTACTTTTCTGTGAAGCTTATCTGACATTTTTTTTAATTTAATTCGATGCTAAAGTAATTTTTTATTCATACCCCACATTCAATCTACACATTTTTAGAAAAATAGAAAATTACTTTTTTTTTTATTATTTTATTATTTATTTATGTGTTAGAATTAAAGATTAATAATCATATTAATTTCGAAAAAATACTCTTACTTTTTAATATTAAAGCTAAGCGGTGAATGATCAAAAATTAAAAAATGAGAGTAAAAATTTCACTCAGCATCAGAAGCGTTGGAAAAAAAAGGTTTAAAATATCCAGTACAGTATATTCCAGTGCAATATTTCCTCTTCTTATAATCCCAGCGGTGCAGTTACAATCCATAATGATGATAGAAATAAAATTTATAAATTGTAATAGCTTTTGAAGGTTTAGTTTTATAAATCAAGTCGTCCAGAGGGAAGTCTCTAAAACATTCCATTGGCTTGAAATTTTTTCAGACTTGCGTAAGGTGTTCTTCCCTCCAGCGCGCTTTATATTACGATAACAACACATATATATATATATATATATATATATATATATATATATATATGTATATATATATATATATATATATACTAGCTGTTACCCGCCCGCTCCGCTGGGCACTTCATAGAATTGTATTTTTAGAGATCTAGACTTGAAATTTAATGGGAGTATTGTTTAGATTTGTACAGATTTCAAATTTCATCAGATTGGCCCGTACCTTTTATCCCTGTGATTATTCTAGCTAATATTCATTGTAAATTTTAATGTGCAATCACTATGACATTCCAGTGGTTTTTTTCCAAAAATGAATAATGACTGAAACGAAGAAAAAATTTGAAATGATCATTGAAAGTTTCAGTTAAAGTAATTGCGCGTCTCATAAGTGAAGTTGAAATTTGGCTAGCTTAAAGCGTGACGAATTTTGCCGTTAATTTAAATTTCCTCCGTGACATCAATTTTTCATAGAAACTTATTTGTACATGTTTTTAACGAATTCTCTTAGAATAAATAGCCAAATTCCTTTTTCACATCTCAAGTGCTTAGAAAATGCATTCATTTCAATCTGTTACGTTCCCGCGATCCGGTAATAAGAACAATTCATGGGTTATGTGATCAGCAAAAATAAAATGTATGTAAAATTCTTAGTCCGTTGAGTCAATAGCTACATGTAAAGTTAAATTTTGGAAACCTTACAATGACTTTTTTTGCCGCTGCCAAAGAGACGATTGTTGTGAGAAAATATAATTATTAAAAAAGGAAAATATTTAAATCCGTTGGCCTTGGAGGCCATTCCCGTAAGTTCCTGTTTCTCTTGAGATTCTATCAAATTCTATATCTGTAGGAACTGTATTTGAAAAGTATAAATTTTTTGACAATTATCACTCCCACACTCTTATATGGGAGAGGAATTTCATAAGATCCTATTCGAGAAAATTTCTACATTATAAACAAAAGGTTTCAACAAAACTTCAAGCCCATAGAAACTTTTGTTTGGAAATGAGAGATTTTCGTTGTTAACACCCCCGCAATCCCTTCTAGGGTTAGAATTCGAGAAAATCCATTCTTAGCTGAACTTGATATCATACACGAAGATTCTCACCAAATTTAGAGTCTGTAGAAGTTACAGTTTGGAAATTAAAATTTTAGATTTTAGCACCCATCCCCGCAATTCCTATCGGAAATAGTCTTTATTGAAGTTAATTGTGAGATGATCTCTATGGTTGTTATAAAATCCACTATTAGATCATTTCTGGATCACATATAAATGATTCCTACCAAATTTGAAACCTATAGGAGCTATAGTTTAGAAATTTTTTATTTTCATTGTTAACCCCTACCCCGCAATCTTTATTGGGGATGAGTTATCATAAAATCCGCTCATAGGTAATTTCTACATCACATATAGGAGATTCCTACTAAATTTGGAGTAGATAGGAGCTATAGTTTAAAAATGGGAATTTTTCATTGTCAACGCCCCCGCAACCCCCCTTGTGGGTGGAATTTCGTAAAATCCGTTCTTAGCTGACCTCTACTCGGCGAAAGGAATATTTCTACAAAAGGAGATGAAGTGGTAAGATCTTTGAAAGAATGGTCAAATAACTTGATAAAATTAGCAGCATTAATTAACAGAAGAATTTTCTTGCTGAAGTGCCGTGCAAATAATATTATTCCGAAACACATTAGTAATAATATTAAATGTATCGTATCACTAAGTATAGAAGACCATCCTTTTAAGAAGATGTCGGATAAATTAATTACAGGATTTCAAAATTCGGTATTGAGTCTAGAAATAAAGGTGACACTATGGAAATTGGAACAACTAAAGAAACGGATTTTGGAGATAGAGGAGTATGTTAAAGGTTTAGTCTCTGAGCAATTATTTAATAGATGTGTGGTAATGAACAATAGAAGATATGATTATACTTTTAAAAAAATAAAAGATAGAAATGTTGGAAAGTTTGATACATTAATAAAACGGAAGATAAACTGTCAGAATCTATCAAGTGATGGTAAACATATTTACAATTATACTGATGTGCAGCTTCCACCGGAAGTTGAAATGATATTGAACTTGGAACCAAAGTTTGGTATTGAAATAAAAGAGAAATGGAATGTAATACCGACTGTGATCAAAGATTTGGAATTTAGAATTGGAGCTGTGAAGTTGGATAATTGTAACATTGCGGAAAAAGAAATTGTTAAAAACAATTTGAGATCAAAAGCTATTAATGTAATGTCGAACTTTTATAATAAAGAAGATAAGCTGAATCATAAAGTGATAATAAAGAATTTATACATTACTAAAAAATTTCTAAAAGAGAGACCTGACTTGATTGTTGCAAGAGCTGACAAACGAACACAACAGTGGTAATGTTTAAAGATGAGTATGAAAGAGAGATGAGAAAGATGTTAAATGACAAAGAGACGTATAAATTACTAAGCAAGGATCCTACAAACAAATGGCAAAAGGTAGCAAATGATTTAGTGAAAGAGTTAGTAACATTGGAAATAGTGGATGAACATCAAGGTAAACATCTGAAAGCAAATTATACTGTTGCACCTAGGATTTATGGTTTGAGGAAAACTCACAAACAAACTTGTAGTTTAAGACCAGTGGTCAGTTGTGTCAATTCCCCGAGCTATAATCTGGCAAGGTTCTTGCATGAAATATTGTCTCCAGTGATTGAAACGTTTCAATATAATGTAAAAAATTCATTTGATTTCGTGGCGTTCAGTAAAACAGTTAGCTTACCAGAAGGTTATGTACTGATATCATTAGATGTGGTGTCATTGTTCACAAATGTACGTCGAGTCTTGATACTTAAAGTAATTGAGGATACATGGGATAACATCAAACACTTGGTAAGAGTTCCTAGGAAGGTATTGGAGGACCTCATAATATTTTGTTATGACTCAACCTGAGTCGAAATTTAAAGCCGAAATAGAGCTTCCTAGTCCGGAATAGAACCCATTTAGAGCCCAGTAGTCCGAATAGCACCGACATTGGACCCACAGGTCCGACTTTTAAATCGAGAGGTCCGATTTTGAGCTTCGAGGTCCTCTCTAGACTTCAAGAGGTCCGATTTTAAACCCCGAAGTCCGATACAGAGTTGAAATCATTATTTTTACCATTTATTTATTTATCAGTGAACTTGTTAATTAATTTTTTTTTTATTTAGACAACATATACAAGAGAACTTTTTTAAGTTGTGTCGTAAAGGAGAATCTAATCAATCGTAATTTATTTATTTATTAAGATTTGTACCCGTTAATTAATGAAAATTCGTATTTTCAAACTGACAGCTCTCAGAGGTATATCAGCGAATAAATTCATTACTGATAATTTTCCAGAGACGTACATAAAATTTTTAGAAATCACATATGAAAATTTGTCATTGAAAAAAAAAAAAATTTATTTTCAAATTAATATTATTAATTTTAATAATATTAATAATTTTTGTATTTTTAGTATAGGCGATCCAGTCCATAAACAAATTACTAATGAATATTATACAACACTCATGATCCTGCTGCGATAGTTGTATGCAAACCTTACAACGTTATACTTGAAAGTAAAGAGATTTTAGAAAATTTTTTAAATATTTTGTAAAATTCTTTATAAAGCTTTTTAAAATGTTGAAAATTTAGTAATTATATAGAAGTGGGGCTCGCATGTTTTTTGAGGATAAAAAATCGAAAAATTAATATTTTTCGAATTTTTTTTCTTCAAATTGTTTATCTCCGCGGCGGATTTATGATAAAAATTTAACTTTAGCTCAAAATCATCCCTTAAGCTAAGGTAATTGCATTTGAAAAGTAAAAAATAAAAATTTTGACTTTTGATCAATAATTTGATGGTCAAACACTAAAATTTCGTTGAATTTGAACTTTGCATCTTGTTACGCATTAAAAACTAAACAATTAAAAAAAAAATTTCCAAAAATATTAATTTCATTTTTTTTTTAAATTATTCCATTTTCGATGAAATTTAAGAAAAAAAAAATCATTTGGTTGAAAACAATTTTTCATAGTGATTTCATAATTTGAAAAAACCTGAGTCCCACTTCTATATAATTACGGAAAATTTTTGAAAATTCTTTAAAGTATTTTAAAATTTTTAAAAATTCTTTAAAGCTCTTTAAAATTTAAGAAAATATTTTAAAATCTTATTTAAATTTTTTTACAGCTTTTTAAAATGTTTAAAAATTTTTGAAAATTCTTTAAACATTTTAAAAAGCCGAAAAGGTACATTTAGATTTTGTAAAAATTAATAAATAATTATTTCAATTTTTACGAAATATTTTTAACTTCCCGATTTTCGAAAATTTTCAATTTTCTTAGCGGGAAGTTAAAAAAAATTCTTTTGAATTTAATTAATTATAGTACGTAGCTTTTCTAGTATAGTAGTAACGATGATTGACAACATTTCTAACTTGTCACCTATATTTCAATACAGTCAATAATTCATATTCAAACAAAATTAATTCACGTACTATCGTTCGTAGTAGCGTAATCGGTTAAGCATCGGCTTCGCGTCTGTAGGGTCGTGTGTTCGAATCTTTGTAAGGGCATATTTAATTTATTTCTTCTGGCTAGGTAGGCGAGTGTTTAAGTTTAGACTAACGTATGTTATATCTGGTAAATTTCTGAGTCCAAAATGCACTTTGAACTAAAAACTATAAAAGTTCTCTTCTAATAATTTTTTATTCAAAATATTTTTATAGTTAATAACAAAATTGTGGATCATAGGGGCCTGGTGTGCGCAGAATAAATTTTGCATACGTTATAGTAATCCTGTCGGACTTCTGGGCTCTAAGTAGGTTCTATGCACGTGTTAAATTAGGTCCGACTTTAGACACTAAAGTGGTAAAAACGGAAATTTGTACCACTTTGGGGTCTAAAGTTGGACTTAATTTAACATGAGAATAGATCCGACTTAGAGCCCAGAGGTCCGACCGGAGTCCTACCTTGGGAGGCTCTATTTGGGCTCTAAATTTCGACTCGGGAAGTTACTTTGTGTATCAAGGGGAGTTCTATTCACAGATAGAAGGAAGCAGCATGGGAAACCCTGCGAGTCCAGTAATAGCTAACATCGTTATGAATTACGTGATTGGTCAGATTCTAATGCTTTTGCCGTTCGATGTTCACTTCTTGAGGTTATATGTAGATGATACTATTGTAGCGATACCAGAGGGTGAAGTAAATAACATCTTGGAATTATTTAATAGTTTTGACAATAATATACAATTTACCATGGAAGTGGAAAAAGATAATAGTTTATCTTTTTTGGATGTGTTAGTTAAAAGATCCGATGGGAAATTATTAACTGATTGGTTTATTAAACCAATTAGTTCAGGTCGACTGTTAAACTGGAATTCGAATCATCCTCGGTCTCAAAAAATAGGTATGATCAAAGGCTTACTGGATAGAATGTCGAGGCTGAGTAGTAGTGACTTCTATGAAGTTAATTTCAAGAAGATTCGGAATATGTTGTTGAAGAATAATTATGATTTGTTATTGGTGGATAGCGTTATTAAAAGATTTAAAGAGAACTTGAAAAATAAAACATCTAGTTTGGGTAATATTAATAATAGCATTAAATATTGTCGATTTCCTTATGTAGCAGAACTATCACAGAGAATAGATAGGTGTTTTATAGGAACGAATGTGAGATTAGCATTTTATAACATCTTAAGAGCGAATTCCATCTATTCGAAGTTAAAAGATCCAGTAAGTAAACAACAACAAGCTGGAATAGTGTATAGAATACCTTGCTCATGTGGGTTGTGTTATGTTGGACAAACCAAACAATATTTAAATAATAGAGTAAAACAACATATATACGATTGTAAAAATATTAACGTAGTAAAAGAGAACAAAACGGCACTAGCAGCGCATTATTTTGATCAACATCATAATTTCACGTTTGAAAATGTAGAAATTTTAGACAAAGAAATTAATTGGTGGAAGCGTAATGTAAGTGAAATGATCTTTATCAAAATAAATGATACTGTGAATAAAAGAACTGACACTAATAATTTAAGTATTTTATATAATGATATATTAAGAGATTATAAATCTAAAAGAAGGAAATAATTTTAATTGTAATTGTGATTTGTATAATTTTTACATTGTAAGGAAAGTTGATATTTATTTTGTATTTATATTTAATTTGAATTTAATACTTAGCGCGTTTGGCGCTAGTATAGATGACAGATGTTTTTAGATTGTATAGTATGATTCATGTACCTAATGTTTTGGAGGCGGGCTAATTGGTGCCATGCAATTAACAATTTTTATAAGTGTCGTGTTGACTTTATTTCTGGAGTTTGTAATTAATTAATAAATTTACCAGTTTTATTAACTCTGTAAAGATTTATATGACTAAGGCAACTGTGCAATGTAAGATAGTGATTGTTAGAATTCGTATTATGGTAAATATTGTATTTGTAACAATTGTTATGTTATGTTGTTGGTTATTAACATGTGAAATTTTCAGATGCCTGAGGAAGGTCAAATAAATGACCGAAACGTCGCAGAAATGATAATGTAATTTGTTATTATGATCCTATCTTGTCCACATTCCTGAGATAAAAAATTTATTTATTCCTACAAAATTTCAAATCTCTACGCCTTATGGTTCCAGAGATATCGTGATGAGTCAATATATAGGTGGAAATCTCATATATATATATATATATATATATATATATATATGTAGATTTATTGGCACCAGATGTACAGCTTGTCTAACAAACTCTGATACATCTTTCGCTTAAATCTACTTTTCTTACACTAAGTTTGGGTCGTTTCCTTAGTTTCAGTTATTATAGCAGATTCTTTTCAAATTTGGAGCTTATAGGAGCTACAGCTCGAAAATTTAAAACTTTAATTGTTAAAACCCACCCCCGCACCCCCCTGTAGGGAGGGATATCGTAAAATTCGTTCATAAATTATTTTTACATTACTTACTGAAAATTCATACAAAATTATGAGTCTGTCGGAGCTGTAGCTCGGAAATTTAAAATTTTCATTGTTAACGCCCACCCCCGCAATCCATATTGGGGGTAGATTATCATAAAATCCACTCTTAGATCATTTCTACCTCGCATATAGCAGATACTTATCAAATTTTGAGCCTTTAGGAGCTACAGCTAAAAAATTTAAAATTTTCATTGTTAAGACCCACCCCCGCATTCCTCTGTGGAGTGGGATATCGTAAAATTCGTTCATAAATTATTTTTACATCACTTACACAAAATTCATACAAAATTAGGAGTCTGTAGGAGCTAGAAGTCGGAAATTTTTAATTTTCATTGTTAACGTCCACCCCCGCAATCCATATTGGGAGTAGATTGTCGTAAAATCCGCTCTTAGATTATTTCTACATCACATATAGGAGATTCCTATCAAATTTGAAGTCGATAGGAGCTATAGGTTAAAAATGGGAATTTTCTATTGTTAACGCCCCCGCAACCCCCCTTGTGGGTGGAATTTCGTAAAATCCGTTCTTAGCTGACCTCTACTCGGCGAAAAGAATATTCCTACCAAATTTCAAGTCGCTACGCCTTATGGTTCCAGAGATATCGTGATGAGTCAATATATAGGTGGGAATCTCTTATATATATATATATATATATATATATATATATATATATATATATATATTAGGGTGGCCCAAAAAAAGACTATTTTTTTTTCTTAGTCTCGAGTGAAAAAATGTTAGTTTTTGATGTTATAAGAGCCCTCACCAAAGGACAGCTCAAAAAAAATTTTTAAGAGGTCACTCCAAATTTTTTAAAATTTCAAAAATCGAATTTTTTTTTTTTTTAATTTTTTTTTCTCGTTACGGTATAATTTTATAGATAAAAAAAAAATAAGTTTCTGAAAATTTCAGTTCAAAATTTAAATTTTGAAAGGTCGCTCATAATTTTTTTTTTTTTCTTTAATTAGTCATATCGCTGACTTTAACTGTTGGGAGTGGTACGTTGGGGTCTTTTTGGTTTGTAAAAATCTTAACTTACGCGGGAAGATTGTGCGACGTATATGTATTTTTATCAGCATATATGCGCATATATATTTTTTCAGTGTGGGTGGTTTCGGCAACGGATAGAGCGAATGTGAGTAGTAGGCAAGCCAGGGATCTTTTTTGCGCGTTTGCGTCAGCTTTAGGAATCAATTTAAATGATGTTTCTGTAAGCCACCGTACGATCCATCGAAATTGGATCGAGATAAGAAAAAAGATTGCTGAAGATTTGAAAACTGATCTACGAGTTGCTCAATGCGTTGTCATCCACTGGGATGGAAAGTTGCTGCCTGATATTACTGGCCGGGATAAAGTCGAAAGACTTCCAATAATCTTATCGGGTGTCAATACTCAACAGTTATTGGGAGTACCAAAACTTGACCGTGGGACTGGTTTAAACCAAGCAATCGCCATCAAGGAAACCATAAATGAGTGGAATATTTCAGATCGGATTAACCCTTTAGAGTCTGACCTTGAAACCCCACTCTTGGGTCTTACTATGGATTTGCGCTCCCCCCACTACTCTCACGCAAAGACGTTTCAAGATCCTCTGACTCTAAAGGGTTAAAGCTATGTGCTTTGAGACATGTGTGACAAATACAGGTAAATGAATTAATAAACAACATTCACCTGTTCCCGAAAAAATATGTGGATCATTCCACCAAACGATGTCATTATTTATAAAGAGTTTTTAGAATTGGTGTTGATATTTTTAGGCGGTTCTCCAAAAAATGGAATAAGCTTTAAAGCTCCAGGACCCAACCACCATGCCAGATGGATGTAAAAAGCTCTGTACGCTTTGAAACTGTTTATGTTTCGAAAACAGTTTCAAATGAATTCCACTAAGGTAAATGGACTAAGATATGTCTGCTTATTCCTCGTCGAATTTTATGTCATTTCAAGGTTTCAAGCACCTTCTGCGATAAAGTCACCTAATCAAGATTTGAATATGGTTAAAAATTTATATCAATACCGTTCTGTTCATAAAAAAATTCCTGACACAGCAAGCTCGACATTATTAAGACATTTATGGTACTTATCCGAAGAGTTAGTCGGTTTAGCGTTATTTGATGACAGTGTACCCTTACAAATTAAAAGACAAACCGTAGCTGCAATGAAAGTGCGAAACAGTAATGCTGCAAGCTCGAAAAAGTTTATTGCCAAAGATATAAGCTTTTTATTATCGAAAAATCTCTGTGATTTTGCTAGCAAGCAATCATTGCTTTTATTTCAACAGTTTGAATTACCGCATCAATTCATGGACAAGGATCCAGATCTCTGGGCATCTGATCAAAATTATTTACACTGTAAATCAGTGCTGTCTGACTTACAAGTGATTAATGATCTCGCTGAACGAGGCGTAGCATTAATTCAGGAGTACAACAACTGTTTGATCAGGAGTGAAGAACAAAGGCAATATTTATTGCAAGTTGTTGAAAAGCATAGGAAAAAATTTCCTAACGTTCTAAGAGTTACTACATTACTAAGTTACAAACCAAATACGTTTAAATGTCTGGAAATAATAGATCTGGTTTTTATATAGAAAACTTGTAATTTATGCCGGCATTATCTGATTTATTAGTGTGAATCTAAATATAGTTTTATAAATAACAATTATTTACTTGTAGTAAATTACTTCAATAAGGGCTCAATTTTTCAAAAATACCTTTTCTTATTCTTATGCATTCTGTTGAAACTAGTTGCTCCTCGAATTTGTTTTTTATACTGTGTATTTAATCCTTAACCATTTATCCGAAAATTCAGTTGATCCTGCAGACTATCCCTAAAACTTTCTGCTGTAGATTATGATTAAAAGCCTTCAAAAATTTTATTATTGGAACATTAAAACGCTTTTCTAACTCAATATAGAATTTAGCATGTTCTTCAGTTCGAAAAATAGATGATCGTTTGAAACAGAAAAAGATTACAAAGTACTAGAAAGAATTTGATATTTGATTATATCGAATACTTGTTAATCATTCAATTTTCTTATTTTTAATAATATATCTTGTGGGAGTGGAATGTGTCAAATCATTTTCAATATGTTTACTTAATCAGGATTGTCTTGAGGATCGGTTAAATAACCTCAATAGACCAAAAACGAAATAAATAACAATAATATTTGTTGACTTATTAAGCAAGTTATAATGTAAAAAATTAATCTAGGCTAACTTTTTAGAGAATTAAATATACTTTAAATTTTTAATTGAAATTTGTCATTTATCGTCAATAATTTAGAAAATATAGTTGAAAAATTATGAAAATATGACTTATCAGGCTTGTTACTCTGAGCTATTGCGGAGACAACAAATCTTTCTTATACAATTTTGTAGTAAATTTGATGTACCAAAAAATAAGAACCAAATTTTTTGTATTTTTATCGATGGTTCACTTGAACAAAGCTAAAAATTAGAAAAATAGGATTTTGTTGGTCTGTAACTTTGAAAATATTGATGATACAAAAAATTTATCTGGATGTTTTTTGTAGTGCGTCAAATGGACTACAAAATTGTCATTTGACTTTTTGTTCTATCTTGGATAGTTTAGCTCAAAATTACGAAAAACACGAAATTTGGGGAAAATTGATACTGTAAAGCTTTATAAAAAGTCAGGCTTCGATGGTAGCAATATGACCCAATGAAATTTTTTGTTCAAAATTTAATCCCAAATGAGGTCTAATAGTTTATTTTATGAAAAAATGAAATCTTCAGACGTTGCGGCAGTAAAAATGAAAAAAAAAAATTTTTCCCGTGTTATTTAAATGGGAAAAACTTCAGAATCGATGGAGGACCTCTTAAAATTAAAATTAAGAACTCTCCTTTGGACAGGCCTTTTGTTTCGACATCTTCTACGATATTTTGAGCGGAAAGTGAAAAAAAAAATATCCGATTTTTTTGGCACACCCTAATACATATCTATATATGTAATAATATATATATGTATATTTGTATATACATAATATAATATAATATAATAAGTAAGCGTAAGTCGCAGGATACAATTTACTTTGTCAACGAGACACAATAATGGGAAAGTTTAAGCAATACAATGCGAGACTTGATACAGTACGGAGAAGAGACTGTGTTATATATAAATATAAATACTAAGCTCTTAAATTAACTTGCCTAGTACACAGAGACTGGATGGGTTTTATTGCCGTATTCGTATTTCGTTGAATGGACTATAGTCAATTTAAAAAAACACTAAACTAAAGTTTGATCGAGTTAAGCATAAAACATATCCTGTGTAAATTAGACCACCTTGGTATTGGGGCATCGAAAAAAAATAACAAAAAATTGGGTGTAAAAATGAGGATTAAAAGGAACAAAGGACAAGTGGTGCACTGGATAGTGTATTTAATTCCCTGTGGAGGGACTGGCAAATACAAAAGTGTGTACACGTTAACAGAAAGCTTTCGCGAGTGCTATTTTCTCATTAACGTCACATTCTCGGTAAAAGAGATGCCCAGTGGCCTTATTCGTATTATTATACCATACATACATATATAGATATACATGCATGTACTTAAAATATATATCAATGGAAATGCAACAGTTAGTGTCTGTGTTCTGGTGATAATTTGCGCGTGACTTTAAATAAATGACCAAGATCGAGACAAGCTCGCCCACCTTCAACTTAAATCCAACTTCTCATTTCTAGATACTAATATTTATAAACCGGATATTTATTATGTACTTTTTATTTTCAAACGTCGATGGACATGTTATCATTTATTATTTATGATGTATGACTGTTGGTTTTCTGCACTTTTTTGAATTTGTGAGAAATTACCGGCAAGGTTTTTTTTTGTGAATCTTACAATTAAAATTTCTTAAGTTAAATCAGGTGCTTAAGAAAAAAAAATTAGGAAAACGGTTGACCCTAAAGGCCATCCCTGCAACTTCCCGCTACCTCCATACCTAAGTGCTCAACAATTTACTTATTTTTTAAGCTCTTCGAGCTCAAAAATATAATTTTTGTGTAATTTTGAGCTCTCCGAGCTCAAATAAATCGCTGTTCTGTGCTAAAGTGTTATAGAACATTATTTTTTGAATTTTCAAACCGCAACAACTTTTGAATGAATTAACCGATTTTCTCGCGGTTTACGGCATTCAACGCAGTTTTTTGAGTTCTTTGAAAAATTTTTAAGCGTAAACTGTTCAGACCAAAAATTTCATAGAAATTCTAAAAAAAAATCAACCGATTTTGACCGGGCTGGTGGCAATCGACGTGGTTTTTTGAGGTTAAGAGCTGATTAGTTTTTGGAATTGATCGGTTCAGCCGTTCAAAAGATATTTCAAAAAAACGAATTTTTCGAAATTTTATTTTTGAGATTTCTCAAAATTAATCGACTCAAATTCTGTAAATTAGTATGAGAATTCTAGGGGCAAAAGAACTCTTCAGAAGGCCGCTTATTTCGATCGAATCGGATGATCCGTTCAAAAGTTATGAGAGATTTACACACACACACACATACAGACACGGTGACATCACCGCGGACATAGTTAGGAATGCTTCCTAGGACCTCAAAACGTCGAGATCTGATGAAAACTCGATTTTCGAAAAACGGGGTGAAAACAATAACTTCCCGATTTTTGAAAATTTTCAATTTTCTTAGCGGGAAGTTAAAAAAGCATTTACATGAGAGTGCGCGAAAGGCTTGACAAAAATTAACCTGCGTGTTTTTGACGAGATTTGTGATAAAATGAAAAATATATAATTTAATCAACAGGTCTTTATGTTAATCATTATTCAAGAACATTTTTTTAATTTGTAACAATTAGACCTTATTTTACTTGACATTGAAAAATTTTAACTTGATTCTCTAGAAAAATTCTTGAAGCAAGATATTAATTTTGAATAGCTTTATCGTTTTGATTTAAGTAGAAAAATTCTTGAACAGAGAAAATTTTCTTGATTTAAGTACATTTAACTTAATTCAAGACAATTAAACTCTTCAAAATGAATAATTGGTTAAATTGATTAAAATATTTTTTATTTTATTTAAATAAAGCTATTTAAATATTATTTGGACGGTGTTTTTATTTTTATTAGTAATATTTATTAATACAATTAAAATTAAAATTACAATTGTTTAAGGTCCATGCTATTGCAGTCAAAATCTTTACCACCTATATCTTCAATTTATGGCCAATAAAACCAATTAAAAAAAAATATAATTTGGTGTTCTATTTTCCTTATTTTTCATTGATAAATATTTCCAGTAAATAATAAATAAATAAATCGCTTCGGCAGTATCAAAAAATTAATGACACTTGAAATTAAACATTCAAATTAATTATTGAAATAAATCAAGCGATTACTCAGATTGCTCCCACCCAGCGGTGAAGGGAGTGAATAAATACAACAGGAATAGGTATGTCGCATAGTACACAAGAACGAGAATGGATGTTAAGTATTTGACTCGAGTCCAGTGTCACTAAGAATATTTGCGAGTATGCGGTGGGTAGAAAACCAACCAAGTAGAAGAGGGTGACGCTAAAATACAATGCAAATACGAAGTGCACGGAGAAAAAAGTGTTACTATTATCACGATACAGTATAGTGATGATCACGATCCACGTATGACTATACTTTAGATGCGCATATGTCCAATCTAGTGGATCATGATTATCACGATCCACATGGATTCGGATATCGAATGTCTATATTGCTATGGTTTATAGATGATTATTAGTTGTTTTTGATTAAATGTTAATTATATGTTATTGCAGATTATTTTTTTTTTTAGTTTTTTCGTATATTATTGTTATAAACATAAATACAAATTCCTTGTATAGCTTGATTAGTTTAAAATTTTTGTGTAGTTTATATGACAGTCAAGAATTAGGTTAGGTTAAAAAATGTTTAAATAATGACTGACAGCAGTTGGAATTTATTTTATATCACTTTTTTTTTTATTTTTGAAAATATTAGCCTAGAAATTTGTATTATTGATATATTTATTAAAAATACGCAATTATTTTTATCATAAGAAAAATATTTTTTAGAGGAATTTTTACTTCTTTATTACTCCATGTAAGTACTTTATAAAAAAAAATAACATATTTTTGCGTAAAGTAGTATGGGATCAAATTATTTATGCTAAAAAAACCTTTTATGAAAACACAAATGTTATTTATTTAATCTATATATATATAGGAGATGCCATTTTTGAACTCACTCATCACGAAATCTCAGAAACTATTAGGTCGATTGACTTGAAATTTGGTAGGAATATTCCTTTTGCCGAGTAGAGGTCAGCGAAGAACGGATTTTACGCAATTCCACCCACAAGGGGTCTTGCGGGGGAGTTAACAATAGAAAATTCCCATTTTTTTTATTAATTTATGTGTGTAGTCATTTGTTTTTTGTTTCCGTCAATAAAACAAAAGACGATCGTTTTTTCGTCATTCTTTTTTTTTTTTCTAGCTTATAAAGAAGGCGGAAAAATGTATAACATCAACTCTACGCTTTCAATACTTCTCCATCCACACCATCCCACGCATCCACCCCCCCACTCCCACGCATCCACCCACGTACTCCCACGCATCCACCCACGCATCCATCCATGCACTCACCCACATCTATGTATATATGAGATTTCCACGTATATAGTCACTCATCACGATATCTCTGGATCCATAAGACCTAGAGACTTGAAATTTGGTAGGAATATTCTTTTTACCGAGTAGAAGTCAGCTAAGAACGGATTTAAAGAAATTCCACCCACAAAGGGGGTTGCGGGGGCGTTAACAATCAAAAATTCCCATTTTTAAACTATAGCTCCTATCGACTCCAAATTTAGTAAGAATCTTCTGTAAGAGATCTAGAAATAATCTATGAACGAACTTTACGATATTAAACCCCACAGAGGGTTGCGGGGGTGCGTATTAACAATGAAAATTTTTAATTTTCAAGCTATAGCTCCTACAGACTCCAAATTTGGTAGGAATTTTTTATAAGTAATGTAGAAATAACTTATGAACGAATTTTATGATATCCCACCCCACAGAGGTTTGCGAGGGTGGGTATTAACAATGAAAATTTGTAATTTTCAAGCTATAACTCCTACAGATTCCAAATTTTATAGGAAATTTCTGTACATGATGTAAAAATAATTTATGAACGAATTTTACGATATCCTACCCCAAAGAGGATTGCAGGGGCGTTAACAATAAAAAATTCCCGTTTTCAAACTATAGCTCCAATAGACTCCAAACTGGGTAGGAATTTTCTGTAAGAGATGTAGAAATAATATAGGAACGAATTTTACGATAGCTCACCCCACAGGGGTTTGCGGAGGTGGGTATTTACAATTAAAATTTTTAATTTCAAAGCTATAGCTCCTATAGACTTCAAATTTGATAGTAGTCTTCTATATGTGATATAGAAATGATCTAAGAACGGATTTTACAAAGAATCACCTCCAATAAGGATCGCGGGAGTGGGTGTTGACAATAAAAAATGTTCATTTCCAAAATATAGCTTCTGAAAACTCTAAATTTGGTAGAAATCTTTTATTTCTCCTGTAGAGATCATCTCAAAATGGATTTCAATAAAGTTTACTTCCGATAGGAATTGCGGGGGTAGGTGTTAAAATCTAAAATTTTAATTTCCAAACTGTAACTTCAACAGACTTCAAATTTGGTGGGAATCTTCATGTATCATGTCAAGTTCAGCTAAGAATGAATTTTATCAAATTCCAACCCCAAAGGGACTGCGGAGGCGTTAACAATGAAAATCTTTCTTTTCAAAACAAGTTTCTATAGACTCGAATTTTTGTTGGAATATTTTATTTTTAATGTAAAAATCATCTCGAATAGGATCTTACGAAATTTCTCTCTAACATAAGAGTGCGGGAGTGATAGTTGTCAAAAAATTCATATTCTTCAAATATATTTCCTAGAGATATAAAATTTGATAGAATCTTAAGAGAAACAGGTAATTACAGGGATGGCCTCCAAGGTCAATGGATTAAAATATTTTCCTTTTTTAATAATTATATTTTCTTACCACAATCGTCTCTTTGGCAGTGGCGAAAAAGTCATTGTAAGGTTTCTAAAATTTAACTTTACATGTAGCTATATAGTCAACGGACTAAGTATTTTGCATACATTTTATTTTTGCTGATCACATAACCAATGAATTGTTCTTATTACGGGATCGCGGGAATGTAACAGATTAAAATGAAAACGTTTTCTAAACACTTGAGATGTGGACAAGAAATTTGGCTATTCATTTTAAGAGATTTCGTAAAATCAAAAATTAAAATCGTAAATCCAAAAATGATTATTCATTTTTGGAGAAAGCCACGGGAATGTTATAGTGATTGCACATTGAAAGTTACAATGGATATTTGCTAGAATTATGACATGGATAAAAGGTACAGGCCAATCCGATAGAATTTTGAATCTGTGCAAGTCAGAACAATACTCCAATTGAGTTTCAAGTCTAGATCTCAAAATACAATTCTATAAAGTGCCCAGCGGAGCGGGCGGGTAACAGTTAGTACAATATATAATGTTCATTGTTTTTCTTTATCAACGCAGTAGAATTATATACAATAACCACGGACACAGCATTAACACAGTTAACATAGGAAGATTTATTTTTTTACTAGACCTTCAAAAAACGACACGAGTTTTTCAAGATTCCACTCGTGTAATTTATCAACAACCCAATTGTCCATATCGCTGTTAATATAAATTGGTGCAATAGCGATAGCTATTTCATCACCAAAATTGTAAATAAATAAACTCATAAGTTTCAGACTTGGTTATGTGTGGTGGCGCTGAACGCGTCGAGGATAGTGATAATCACGATCCGTTTCGCTGTAGTAAGAAAACGTTTTGAGATATTCACTATACAGTTGAGCGTGGTATTCAGTATTCACTGTTTCGAGCATAACTGTATTCGTGTGGTGAATATGACAATACTGTTTTAAGCTAATCACGATACTTCGTTCACGATCCACTGGATCGCTATAATAGCAATACTTTTTTCTCCGTGTGGCTAGCCTTGAATCACGTCCGAGTTGGTAGTCAATACTCAGGAATCGCATCCCTCGAATTTAATCGAGGACTATTTTGGTATCACAAGCGTTTTATTGTTGTTTAACTCCTCCACAGTAAAAAAAACCGGGGTAAGTCCAAAGCGGTGTAGGTATTAAAATTTGCGGTGTTAAATTCCAATACCGAAAGCGGTGTTAAAATAACACCGCTGCCAGTGTAAATATTTTTTTCCGGTGTTAAAGCGGTGTTAAAATATTTTTTGATGTTGAAGATATTTTACTATGTGAATACTTTTATTCACTAAATTACTACTATTGGGCAGTATATTCATTAATTCATAAAACTATTAATTATCGAAATGGTAGGTGTAAAATTGTATAATTTTTAAACAAAGTCTGTATTACATAGGTAACAATTTAAATAACTACAAACCAAAATTAAAATTTGTTCTGGATGATACTCATAGACTTTTTATATTTTTTTATGTCATCCATTTTTTTCTTAACTTTTATAGGCACAATTTTGTTTATTTCAGTAAAAATCATAAAAATTACAACGGCCCACAAAAAAAAAGTGGTCTGTACTTTTGACCGGACTTACCTATCTTTATGTATTTGGACGTGCTGAATCCAAATCTGAAGTCAGTTTTGCCCGCACACCCTCAAAATTATGAGTAAAATCCAAAAAACCCCCCAAAAAGGCAAAAAATTGCGAAAAACTGCAGTCATCGTTCTCTTCATTCTACTTATACTTCATTTTTTATAGATTTTAAAATTTTGTGAATATTTCAATTCTAAGATCATATTTCATCCATTAAAATGCACCTGAGTCATTAACAATCGTAATTAATAGATTTTTTCTCATATTTAAAACTGCAATTTTCTCGATTTTTTTGATTTTTTGAGATTTTTTTTTTAATTTTAAAACGTCAATAGGACAAGAAAACTTCAGATTCAAATTCAGTGGAACAAAGTACATAAAAATCATACTCAATCTGAATCCAAAAAATTTTTTTCATCTCGATAATTTCGATTTTTCATGATTTCTTACCTTTTTTTCGGTTTTTTGCAATTTTTTCAAATTTTGACGGATCAAGGGGCTGCTTAACGTTTAGATTTAGATTCAGTAAATTGAGGTACATGAAAATCATACTTGATCTGGGTTCACAAAAATTTATTCATCGCTGTGACTGCAGTTTTTCGCAATTTTTTGCTTTTTTTTGGGGTTTTTTTTTGCATTTTACTCATAATTTTGAGGGTGTACGGGCAAAACTGACTTTAGATTCGGATTTAGCGCGTCAAAATACATAAAGATAGGTCTGATTGAATGTACAGACCACTTTTTTTTTGTGGGCCAGTGTAATGAATACTACTTTGATTTATCCTTCGTGTCTCGCACTTCGAGATTACGAAGGTAGTATCACTACTTTCATGTTTTGGACCACAATTTTAGAGCAATTAAAAACAAAAGTACCGCGCCAATCGCCTATCGTGACGTCGCCTCGTTGCTGTTTATTCGTTATTTTTGTGTCGAACAGACCACATGTGAGCGCGATTAGTATTTATATTTCATTCATATTTTTTGCCTTTATCAAAGTAAAATTTAGTAATGGGTGGTCACAAGAAACGGTCAAGAAGCCGTGATCATTCAAGTGAGAGGACATCGAAGAGACTCCATAAATTAGAAGAAAAAATGGAAGATATTGCGACAAAATTTGACGCAATTCATCGAGCCATCTTGGGACGCAACGAAACAACGAGATTGTCAGAAAGTGATCCGTCAGATAGTGAAGGTAATTATGAAAGGAAATTTCTAAGTCAGAATTGCACGAGATGCATTTTCTTTTCAATATATTTTACCTACGAGCCCTACAAATATAAATAATGCTGTGAAGCGGGAAAGAATAGGAGTTACGGTAATTATTACGTGAAGCGTTCCACATTCACGTAACAGGATATTGGTAGGAAAGGATTGAGAAAGGAATGTGGAGAGGATCATCTTAATGTGAGTTTATAGAATATGCGAGAAAAAATTATTAGATAGCTCGGACTGGGATTCGAACCCAGAACCTTCCGAAGACATGTCGGCTACTCTACCATTTGTTTATACGTGTAGTCTGTTTTACCCAGGAGGTAAAAGTAGAACTCAAAAAGTAAACAGACTTTACCTGTAAGGTAAAGTAGAGTTTTTTGTTAATTCTGAATTATCCGAGAGATAAATTTGGAATTATGTAAATAAATAATTTTGTTATTTGAAAAAAAAAAAAAAAAAAAAAAAAAAAAATTATTTACAGATGAGATTCTACTAAATTTTGATGTTTGGATTTTTTCTAGATGAAGTACAAGTTGCGGATCCCAAATCGGGGACAGTGGAGGAAGTAGAAGAAATAATTCAGGATCCAGGTCTTCCAGTTGAGCCTCCAAAAATTAAGGATTAAGAGGTACAGGGTATTTCGAATGAAACAGCAAATACGGGACCTGAGTCATTAGCTGTGTCAGCTGATAAAACGGAGTTAACACTCGAAAACCCCAAAATCTCCGAGACTGAGACTCCATGGGTATTGGATGAAGATGGTCTCCGCATTTTTGGAGAAGAACCTGCACGTGCAGAGCCTGAGCTTATTTTACACTCCAGTATTGCTAACCGTTGAAAAAATTATCTCTCTGAAGGGATGAAAAAAGAAATTAAAGATGGACTGTTGGAAAAATATCCGAGGAAAGGTAAATTGTCATTTAAAGCACCAATTCTAAACGAAGAACTGGCAGTTAATTTAAAAGAATCAGCCCTTAAGAGAGATAAATATTTCTGTGCTACTCAAAAGTTGGCCGGATCAGCGTTAGCAACTCTAGCCCCAGTTATTCAGTCACTAGTGTCTTCCAAAGCTCCAGACAGTAAGGAAAATTTGGAGAAGGTTTGGGAGGCTGCGAAGCTGCTGATTGAGATTCATAGATCTCAAACCGTTGCCCGGAAGGCATGTATTCTACCTACTCTAACCAAACCATATGCCTCGGCATTGGAAAAAAGAACTACTGATGATTATTTATTCGGTATCAACTTGGTAGAGAAGGTTAAGGAAATCAAGGCCATTGGTAAAGTAGGCGAAGAGATGAAGCCTAGCTTACCGAAAAAGCCTCTCGTGTCTGCGAATTCTTTAAACTTCAAGAGCTCGTCGAGTCAAAGGAAGTCGGTACCTCAGACGAGCGGGAGAGTCTCAACTGTGAGAAAACCACCGACGAAACAGCAGCCATCGAAACAGGGGACTTATCCCAAGTCCAACCAGTATCGACACCAGAGCCAACGATCTCAGAATCGTTAACCTTGCAGACTGATGTAAGTATATTTGCAGGTCGTCTGGTGCACTTTGTGGAGGCATGGAAATCAATTACTGACGATAGCTTTGTCATCCAATGCGTTGAAGGATACAAGATACCTTTTTCGTCACCCCCTGAGTAGACCCATCCGCCATTGGCCAGATCTTGGTCAGATCAGGAATCAGCGTGTGTCCAACTAGAAATTAATAGGCTCCTGTCGATAGATGCGATTATAGAAACTGAAAATGACCCAGATCAGTTTCTTTCACCATTCTTTCTAGTTCCTAAGTCCGACGGTCAACAAAGATTCATTTTGAATCTAAGATTTATCTTTGAAAAAATTAACGGAGAAACTCGCGGTTCTCTTAGCTCTGGGCACGGCTACTCATGTCGGCTACTCTACTATTTGAGCTATCCGGTCTATACTAAATTTCCTTTCGCTTATTCTATATACATTAAGCCACACAAGAATAGGACTTACGGTAATTACTAAACAAATCCATCGAGTCATTCCGAAGAAATAAAAAAAAAAAACCAAAAAAAATTGAATTTTTGTGTTTTTTTAAAATAAATCTAAAGCATGCGGAAAAATCATGATAAAACCGTGTATAAATTTTTTGTGCTTAAAAAACTGCGGGGAATGCATTTTCGAAAATGAAAATCGAACGACGCATTCAAAAGTTATAGTTGTTTAAAAATTCATAAAATTGTGTTTTGCGGTATTTTTTTAAAAATATCTTGGAGATTTCTCAACCAATCAATGTAAACCTATACATTTTCTTTTTGTGCTTTAAAAACTGCGTCGAATACTTTTTTAAAAATGAAAATCGAACGACGCTTTTAAAAGGTACAGTTACACAATAAATACATTTTGAGCTCGAAGAGCGCAAAATGTAAAAAACGGTGCTTTGAGCTTGAAAAGCTTAAATACTAACCAAAAAACGCATTTTAAGGCGCTTCAAATTCAAACTTCAAAGCGGGAAATTCTAGGGTTGGCCTGCGGGGTCAATCGATTTCCAGACTTTTTTTGCGTTTCAATCCGAAATTTACCGAGTTTCAGCAGAAAAGTCTTCGTTTCGAGAAAAAATAGGCTTTAAACTTCTACTAGTGGCATGGAAATATTTACTTAAATCAAGAACAATTTCTTAGTCCAAAAATCTTTTCACTTGATTCAAGATAATTAAATTTTTCAAAATTATGTTCTTGGTTCAATGATTTTTTTCTTAATTTACTGTAATTCTCTTAATTAATGAGAAGCATTAATTAAGAGAATTGATTCAAATTTACTGTATTTTCAGCGTAGCTTTTATTCATACCTTGTCTTCTCCGTCACTCCTAACTAAAAGCTCTCACAATAATGTAACATGTCTATTGGCAATGTCTAATCTCTGTATTAAAGCAAATAGTCCTGATACACTCAAAATACCGATAGAGATAACGGCTACGGATGTCAATATTGTCACAGCCAATAACGCAATAACATCGAGCTTTACCAGCATATTGCAAATATTGGATCCGCGTTATGCTGCATGTGCCATGGGATGTAACGAAAACTAGAAATATTAAATGAAGAAGAAAATTTGTATTGGATATTTGTTTTGTAGATAAATATTTGACGACCGGGAGGTTTGAATTGAAACTCAGATCTTTGAGATATTTTTTATTTTTATGTGGAAAAATTGAGTAAACAGAGACAGAGAGGGTACAATTTTTTAACTTTGTGACGTTGTTTGATTCATCGAGTAGGACGAACGCAGTGTTGATATATAGACGCGACATATATGATTTACTGGATAAAAGATAAAAGGAAATAAAAGCGGAGCCAAATAAAGCAAAGGATTAAAAGAAAAGCCGCTGACACTCGATCTATAGTTTTAGGTTGATATACTTGACGTTCAATTAAAGGAACAAGGAAGCATCTTTTTTACTCAGTTACAGCCGAGGCAGGAGTCATTTTCTCACGCATTTACGGCTCGAGAGGTTTCTACATGGGATTCCGGCGCTTATTGATATTAGATTAAAGTACATGAAAAATAAAATATATCCTTGTGTGCTTCATTTTTTTAGGGGTTCTGCAGATGAATAGCGCAGGCGCAGTAAAAGTGACAATATCACTGATTTTTCGACTTTAATTTATAGAAAGTTATAAAATTCAGGAAATTAATGTCGAAAAGAAATTTTAATTCTCGATACAGTGAGGTAGAATAAAATTTTTTAAAAATCGTTTTAGTATTTCGTAAAAATCAAATTCACAAAAATTTTACTGTAAATTAATTCAAATAATTATTGAGAGAAAAAAAATTATGAAATCATGAAATAAAATTCATAAACACTTAACTAAATTATTTTTTATTTGTTCTCAATTTTTGTTTAAAATAGTAATTCTTATTTAAATAATAATTACACCGAAAATTAAGAAATATTATTTTACATCCCTAGGGAAGTAAAGTAAGAAATGTCTCAGATCACAAGGCGAAGCCGAGGTCAACAAACATGTGATCTGAGGCTTTCTTATTTACTTCCCAAGGAGTGTATTGGCTAGGTGCACGATGGTGCTGTCCTCATTTTTCATACTTTTCCCATGTTAAATCAAACGGAGTAATTTAGTTTCAGTGGCCGCCATTAGCGTTAAATCATGCTCTTCCCATAAGATTTACACGTAAAAGTGGTAGTCAGCGCCAGCCCTCCCCACCATATACTTCGCACCCTGCTAATACTATTTTTTTCCCCGACGAAGGCGGAAAGCGGCAACTTCGTTTCGCGCAGCGGGGCTAAAGTTGACGCTTTACGCCCAGAGGGGAAAAAATTTTTTAATTTACGACATGTCCAACTTTAACCTTAAATAACTTTTGAAAGAGTGAAGTTATCAAAAAGTCATAAGAGACCTTTTTTCTGGATCGTTTAATTTTCTACAACAACATATCCATCATATTCTCTGGCACGTTGCTTGCAGGATGAAATATAAAATTTCAAAGTTTAAAAAAAATCTTCCCATGTTGTTTAAATAAAAAATTGAAAATTCCGAAATCAATATTAAGGGCTCAAACTTTAACAATATCTTTATTGTGGTATTTTCTCACAAAATTTTGAAATCATTTGAGAAAAAAAGATTTATCGATTTTTTGTAATTATACCCGCGCAGATATAAACAGAGTACCAGTATTCTACTATCGGTATGTGGTATTCACCGGGTAGATCATAAGATTTGCATTCAATGCAATAAGTTATCGAGTAGAGTATAGTCTGGAGTTATATCAGACTTAAAAATTTTTCAGGGTCACGGTTGAAACCTCCTGGTATAAGTGAGACGCGGCTATGCAGGAGTATAATAAAATAAAATAATTCCCAAGAGAAGAGAAAAGAGTCAAATATGCTCTGTTGTGTTGCTGATTAATAACGAGGAAGTTGTATGTCTAAGACTTCAATACTCTTTTTCCCATGTCAAACGATACGCCATAAATTATGCAGCATCCTTGAATATTTCGCTCCTTTCATTCGAATTACTGAAAAATACTTAAATTTTTTATCGAATAATAATTTAATTAATTCACTTATCCCGCGGAAATTACTGTCAATGTTAAAGTATTTTAATGTTAACTTCAGCTGCAGAGCGTGGAAAAAAACTTCGCAACCCGACAGATGGACACGGCTAAAGAATAAATCCTCGGATTTTCCTGATTTAATTAAATTTAATCGTATTATGTATCATGTATTCAATTTCAAATATCTCGCGTTCATTAATAATGTCTTTGAAATACTTAGTTTGTTTTATTTTATTTTATTTCATATATATATATTTTTGTATAATAAGCTTAAGAGCTAAGACGCAACAACAACACTCTTGGGGGCCTTTTCAGACATTTTCAGTCCAACGCAATTTACCGTCTGACACTGCGAAATAGCAAAGTTGTATATGGACTGATAATTACCGGATCGTCGGCAAAAGGTGCCGGCAAAAGGCTTCAACTAGAGCTTAAGGATAAAACCTCCAGTCTTAGTCTTTTACATACACATATATATATAGATGCATCCTGAAGAAAAGTCCTTTGAACAATAAATAAATAATGTAAGGAACATCGAAGTTAAAAATATCTTACTAAACAGACAGACGAGAATCATTAATCTGAGTATTAATTATAATTAAATAAACAGGGTTGGCTGTGAAAAAAAATGTATTTATTAAAAAATAAGACTGCACTCATTTATATATAGCTTTAGGCGATAAAAAATTCAGGCCATTTACGATAAATTATTGGACTGCCCTGAAGATAATTATTATATGGTTTTTTGTCGGAGTTAAGATATTTATGCTATTTTTTCCGATATTTTACTCACTGAGACCAGAAAGAGAAACGCAAGAGGATTTGAAATGTTTATTTGAGTGCATATCGGGTAGTTACTAATTAAGTGCGTGTGCTCTGTTATATATTACTCGCTATTGGTATTATATCTAAAGTAATGAGTGCTATACTTATAAGGATAATTTACGTGTGTATTATTTTTTAAATTAATGAGTCGTTAGCTTTTTTTTTTTTTTTATTTTATTTAATTACTGTCTTGGGATTTACCGATATAATCATTTTTCACGTAGCAATTTCATTAAAAGCTAAGGTAAAGTACCCAGTAGTTGAACAGATTTCATAGTAAAACGTATTTGACCCTACTTTTAATATATAAAGATGTAATTATTATCAGAGTTGTCAAAATTTTAATGAAAAATATTTTCATTAACTCATTAAATTCAATTCTCTAATGAAAAAATTTTCCACTAAAAAATTTAATTTAATTGTGAATGGAAATATTTATCATTAAAAATATTTTTTTAATGATCAGCAAAAATTATTTAAATTAAAATATTGAATTTTATGGTTAATGGAAATATATAAAATTAAAAATTTTTTTTAATGATTAATGGAAATTTTTAAAATTAGATATTAAATTTAATTGTTAATCGAACTATTTTTCAACTTCCCGCTATAATATCAATGATTTTCAAAAAATCGGGAAGTTAGTAGTTGTACCCTGATTTTCGAAAATCTTCGAAAAAAATTTCGAAATAATTCAAAAAAAGTATTTTTTTGAAATAATTTATTCAATTAATGTCGGATTGTTATTGTAGTTGTAATTTAATTTATAGCTTTTGATTATCGGCGTCGATTGCTATGAAGAACGTCGAAATCGGTTAATTGGTTCGGTAGACATCGTTGTAGAAAAATATAAAACACTAGCAACCTGCAGTCACTATGTGACCGCCGAGAATTGCCAACTATGAATAAATAAAATTCGCTTAATTACATATCGACTTTTGTTAAATTGCACTGTACTTTCTTAAATATTGATATTCTTAAATATATAAGCTCACTCCGACATTACACTCATCGAGAGCTTTCATTTGAGTACCTACATCAATTTTTCATATATTTTATAAATTTATATATATTATATATATGTATATGTGAAAAATATATCAAAAATGCATGTGAGTACTCAAATGAAAGCTCTTGATGAGTGTAACATCGGAATGAGCTTATATCTTAAAAAGTTTCAATAATTAAGAAATGACGTGGTATTTTGTCTGCTGATGATATTTTCTACGATATAAGCTCATCCTGGAGTTACACTCATCGAGACCTTTCATTTGAGTACCCAAATCAATTTTTCATATATTTATATATATTATATATATGTATAATATACATATATATAATATAATTTTTAAATTATATATAATATAAATGTGTTATATTTATTTATTATATACTTTTAAATACTAATAAAATAAAAAAAAATTTATTTATAATATAAATATAACCGTAATAAAAATATACTTCGGAACATGTTGGGAAAACCCAATGTAAAAATTAATGACTCGTGATTGGTTTGCCAAGTTGGGTTACTGTTGAGATTTTTTTGGGATAACCCAACGTCAAAATAAATAACTTGCTGTGAGGTTTACCCGATTGGGAACCAATTGGTAACACGTTGGGAAAACTAAACCTTCTTATCAGTAACTCGCTGTCGGGTTTTCCCCTTTTGAATATTTTTGGGAATACATTAGGTTATCCGAACTTAAAAATCGACGCATGATGATACAGTATAGTTAACTACTAATGTTTTTAAAATAGAAATATCAACTTAAAAAAAAAATAATTTTAATTTTAGAACAAATAAATAATTTTATAGATTATCCAAAATAACATTTAACGAGAAAAAAAAAAAAAAAAAAAAAAAAAAACATAAGTTACTCGGTACAACATTTTTTTTCCTGAAAACCATTTTTATTGTATTTTTTTTCTTTCTTGCTTTCATTGGTATGGTTAGTGATATAAATGGCATAGTGTACATTAGTATGGCCTGTTTTCAGTAGTTCAATGTACACTGATAGAAGGATTTATTTGTATTAAATAATATTTGTTAATAGCTAACAAATCATTTATTAGAGACCATTTTTTAATATTAAATAAATATTTCTTAGTATTTAAAATGATTTGTTTGTATTTAATAAATCTGATATTCATTTGTTAAATATTAATAAATCTTTTTAAATACTAAGAAATATTTGTTAAGGACTAACAAATGGCTTCAAATAAATGATTTTTTAAATATTAACAAATCTTTTTAACTATAAACAAATCCTTCTATCAGTGTAGCAAGTACGTTCCCGCCATGAGAACACATGACCCGTTTTGAATAGTGTTAGTGTAGTCTTCGACTACACTAACACTACACTATTTTATTTAAAACTTTTTGCGTTCTTAATCAACTTGTGTTGTGTGAAATTAACCAAAAATTTTATTCATAGTTATTGAAAAGTGATAATAATTTATTATTAGTAATTGGTTTTTCATTTAAATCAAAATATATCAACTGTGTAGTTAGTAGTATAGTAATAGTAATAGTATTAAAAATGTCTATTGGAGATCGTGAGTACGTTAGACGTGAGCTTGGACGATTAAGAGTCAAAAGACATCGTGGAACGTTTCAGCTTCAAGATGATGAACAAATGGTTGATGGTGATCACAACTTATCATCTAGTTCTAGTGATATCGAAGATGCACCTGAAGCAATTGATGATAATAGAAACTTTTTCCTGAATAATGATCTCGATAGTTATGTATTAAGTGATAATGATGAACAAGTTGATGACGTGAATAATCATGAAGAAATTGATGTTGCAGATCAAGAGGAATTAAATGATCTTAGAGAGTTGTTAGAAGATAGTGACGATGACATGATTGGTGTTGACGAAGAAAATGATTTAGATGAAATTGAGGAACTTGCGTCCGCGCCTAAAACAAAGAACTAGCAGATAAATACTTATACACTTGTGACTCCTGGATCAAAGAACGTTTGAATAACGCATCAAGACGCTGAATTTTTGGAATAATTTATGGTTATATTACTGTGCAAGATAATTTATAAAAATAATAATAAAAAAAGTGCTACGCAGTGCAATATAATTGATAAAATATTAATCAAGTGCTAGTATAGTGAATACAATTGATAAAAATTATGTCTCATGCAAAGTAAGAATTTATGAAATAATTAATTTTTTTTGGTTAGCTTACACTGATTTTAATTTTATATTGGGGTCATTCCACCAAATAAGAACATTTTTACGGGGCGACCCTCGCGGATTATGTTTAAAATTTATGGAGGTGTTCTCTATCATAAGACAAAAATTCCCTGAGAGTTTTAGCTCTTAATACGCAGCGGTCTTGAAGTTATGATTTTTTGAAATTTTGGAAAAAATTTTTTTTCAACTTTTTCGTCAATTTTTCTGATATGAAAAACATTTTTAAACAAAATCGACAAACATTGTATTTTGTAGGAAAAATTCTCAGCTTTTGAATGAAAATATTTATTTTTTCATAAACTCATCAGAAGACCCTTAAAATCGAATTAAAGTGGAAAAATTGATTTTTTTCGGTGTGCAGCCCAAAATTCTTCAAATTTGAATTTTTTTCTGAAAGCTGAGAGTTTTTTACACAAAATATAGCGTTTTGCCGATGTGCATATTTTTTGTTTCGTCACAATTAAATTAAACGCAAATTCATTATAATTAAAAATACTTTTATTTTTGAACTTTTTTGAGATGTGGACACAGTTTTAATGAAAGCATAACCAATTTCATCTTTTAAAGGCACAAAAGTGTGTAATGACTGTGTACCTTTCACCGTTTTCGATTGAGAATATCGTACGTCTAACACATTTTTTTTTATTAAATAATCGTCATTAGCTATAAAAGTAAAGTCAACGCTTGTAAAATTTTTCGTTTCCCAGGAAAACAAATCTTGTGGTTTCAGTATATGCTCTTTATTGTTCATTTGTAATGAAGCTCTAGCAGCATATCGTTTTAATGAACCCGCAAGACCATCGCATGGTCCTTTGCCATGGGCAGTTGCAAAAAAATGCCACTCAGCGTTGATTTCGAAGTCAGCATAATGATAACATAAGTTTGTAAATGCTTTCTTGTTTTTGAATTGTTGTGGAGCTCCATCAGAGAAGTAAAAAATCGTATTGATGACAGCAAACTTCTTTTTAAGAAAGGCAATCAATTGCTCTTGAAATAAATAAATTAAAACTGTGTCGTGCTTAAGACAATCTGAAATACCAACAAAGCTCAAATGCTTAATAATATCATTTTCGTTATAATAAATCACCATTGGAAATATAGTAGCTTGATCATTATTCCAATGAAAGCCTTGAGCTGCTTCCTGCACAACGAATGCATAATTTTCCGCAAAGTCAAATACTACGGCGAATTCCCCGCTCTTTAAATTTAGTTTTGTATCAGAAAAAAATCGACTTTATGTTTTCGCAATAAAATCATGTTTGAAAAGCTTATCAAGTTGCGTCACTAAAGTCTCGATGAAGTCTTCGGAATCTGAAGTAACATTCACAATAGTACAACGGTCTGTTGATGTCCACATTTTATATTGGATTTCATTAACATCAGATTCATTAAACGACACACGAAAATAATCAGCGATTTCTTCATTATTTGGACAACTATTGCACATTCTGGAAAAGCACGATTCTTTTGGATTGTTACAAACTAATTTATTTAATAAATTTTTTTAAATTGGCTGAGATTCCATAACCCAATCGGTGTTTTTCGCAAATTTTGGAAAATTACATCCTAAATGGAATAAATGTAATAAGATTAATAACTAGTTTTAGTACAATTATAGAGAATGTCAAATACACAAGTACCTTCTAACATCAATTTTACATTTTGATGAATAGTACAAACACATACGACATGTGTAGTTCGATTTCCATCACAATCCTTCACAGATTTAAAATCTTTCATGCCCGCTAATTGTTTTGAGTTTTCTTCGCTTTCATAAAAATCAATGACAAGTTTTTTTACATCTAACTTAAGCAGCTGATTGCCTGGAACTTTTGTGGGATTCAAAGTATTAGTAGTCATTTCACCAGAGTCTAAATCAACATTCTCAGATTCACTGATATCATTTTTAAGATTCAGTACCATTTTTCGAGAACAGTTAAATTCAGATGCTATACGACTGACTTCCCAACTGTCGGGTAAAATTGAAAGCAGCTTCTTTTTTATTGATCTGTAAAGCAAACGATCGATCGTATTAATATGAAAAAATGAAGATATTTTAAAATGATCGATTGTTAAAAAAATTTACTTGTCACTTTCAGCGTTATATAATTTCTTCACTTTAGCTATCATGGAACAATGATCTTGATTAATCTTTCTGTAGGTAGATTCAGGTACTATTCCAAATTGTGATTGGAACTTATTCTCTAGGGCAGCATAGCTCTCATCAAGTTTTTTTACTCCATAATTTTTTTCAGAATATAACCTTAAATTAAACGCATGGAAAAATAATTAAGTAAGTTTTCACTCAGTAAATGAAAAACTTAATCAATAGAAAATTTTTACCTGTCTTTTTCAATAAGAGGAATTTTCAAAAATCGCTCTAAAGAATGATCATTGTAACCACATAGATTGTTGCTAAAATTACTGACAGTTCGAGATAAACTGCTTCCTTGAGTACAAATTTCAGCTGATATACTCAGACTTTCAACACTAATTTGACTTGAAATAATTTCCTCTTCCTCTGATGCCGACGGAATATATTCTTTGACACGGAATCGACAACGCACACATAACATTGAAGTGTCATCTAAGTCAGGAAATTTCCAACGATCTTCGTCGGGAAATTATCTTAAATCTTTAACTCCTTTTTTATCTAAAAGTTTCGTTTAATTAGATGTCAAAAGTCAATATTAAACACAAGGCCATTAATTTAATTGGTTCTACGTAGAGGTTATACATAAGAGGTCAAGTGCACTGTATTAGTTACTTACGTGACTCATTGAATGGATTACAACAATTTACTGACCGTATACGTTTACTCATAGCGATGAAATATCAAAGTAATGCAATAATTATTACTTAAAAACTTGAGCAATTATATTTTTGTTAAGAACAAACGATCCGAAAAGAAATCGCTCAAAAAAGAATCACAAAATGAAAGTAAATAGAGGGAGTTGTGAGCGCCATCTGCATGATAAGTGACGAAGTATAGACTAATCTTTTAAGCAGGTGGTTCAAAATTTCTGAGTACTATAATTTTAGTATTAAAGAGAAAATTATATTACTATTCTGAATTATATTACTGCATAGTGAATCTAACATTTAATTTAATTGTGACAAAACAAAAAATATGCACATCGGCAAAACGCTATATTTTGTGTAAAAAACTCTCAGCTTTCAGAAAAAAAATTCAAATTTGAAGAATTTTGGGCTGCACACCGAAAAAAATCAATTTTTCCACTTTAATTCGATTTTTAAGGGTCTTCTGATGAGTTTATGAAAAAATAAATATTTTCATTCAAAAGCTGAGAATTTTTCCTACAAAATACAATGTTTGTCGATTTTGTTTAAAAATGTTTTTCATATCAGAAAAATTGACGAAAAAGTTGAAAAAAAATTTTTTCCAAAATTTCAAAAAATCATAACTTCAAGACCGCTGCGTATTAAGAGCTAAAACTCTCAGGGAATTTTTGTCTTATGATAGAGAACACCTCCATAAATTTTAAACATAATCCGCGAGGGTCGCCCCGTAAAAATGTTCTTATTTGGTGGAATGACCCATTGGCATTAATATTTCTATTAATTTTAGAAAAAATCATAAATATCAGTTGATTCTTTTTTTGGACGACAGTTTGAAGAAAAGTATTGATATCGTTCCCAGTTCTTGGTTGTCATATGACAAAATTACGGACAGTACTTACTGTAAATTTATGCCAGCACCATATGATTTACAGAAATTTAAAATATTGCAAAATATGGTTATGAAGTGTGCTGGACCTTTGTCTTCATGGCCCGAATACCTCGTGGACATTCGAGGTAGAGCAAGTATGTTATGTCTTTCATTTATTTATACATTTATATTTTATTTTTATCATTTTTTAATTATGACACTGAAATTAGTCGATATCTAAAAATTTTTATGATTTTTATTATTAAATAAATTATCACAAAACAATCTTTTAAAAAAATTTCATGTGTAAAAAACTTGAAATACTAAAAGTACAATTTCTTAAACTTTTTTTAATTCTAATTTTTATTAATGAAAAAAAAATCAGAAAATTTTTAAAAGTCTGCTAAATTCAGTGATCTTAAATTATGTGGGTTAACTTTTGTAAGCTTAACTATTTTTTTTATTAAAACTTAATGTGTTATCTTTACAATTATATTAATCATTAATCAATTAATATCACAAATACATACGAAGAAGCGGAAAAAAGACTGGAAATTCTGGAAAAAAATCAATATGCGTATACTACTGATAATGAAAAATCTGCTGAACTAATAGCAACAAGTGACAAAAAAAAATTAAAAATCAAATCACATGCTGATAATGCAAATAAAATGAAAGATCTATTAAACAAAGGCAGTCTGAAATTTAATAAATCGCCAACAAAAACTGGTATGTACAATTTAAATAAATAAATTAATTCTTTTATTAATTATTTTATATTCTTTTGTATGGATTCTGACGAACCAAGTGACTCAGATGAGGAAGGAGAAACCATGAAATTTCCTAAGAAAATAAAATTACAGCGATCTGGCCAGAAAAACAATTTACCGCCGTTATCACCGTTATCATCTTTAAATGAGTCTTCATTTGAAACTCAGTCTATCACGTCATCAAAAAAAAAAACGATTCAATAATATGAAGAAAAAAGATTTGAAGCAATCTGACCAAAAAGTCGATACATCTCTTTCATTTTCATCATCATCATCATTCAATGAGACTCCAGCCAAATCTGGTGTTACTTCACCGTATAAGAAGCGATCATTACATTCAAAAAAATTAATGTTAAGTTCCAACAAAAAAAGAAAAATTCAGGAACAAAATATAAATTTAAAAAAATTCAAGCTTGATACGAATAACTTTTTAACAGAGAAAAGTACATCTGCTTGTCTATTGGACTCTATAGGGCATGATATAGGGCAGGGTGGTGAAAATACAAAAAAAAATTATGACAGATCAAAATGAAAACGCTCTTCAAAGACCAAATGAAACTTTAGCAGTAGATGGTAAGTTTTTTTGCTTTTTTTAATTAGAAAATATCTTAGAAATTTAATGCGTAATTATTGTATTAATTATTATTTTCCATTCTACAGAGAAATCAACTGTAATAAAATATTTCCAAAGTCTGTGTTAGCAGATTGCATGTATAAATTCGCAACTTGTCAACAATACGTCAGAGTTAAAATTTCTACAAATCGAGATGAAAAAATTAAAAAATTGTTCATGCAATAGCAATAACAACGAAGATATTAGTGAAAGTACAAATGATGACAAGCAAGAGGCAGAATTTAACTTCCCTATTCAAGAAGATGCAATTTTCATTAAATTTAATGAAAAAATTGGCACTGATTCAAAGTTTAATGAGTCTTTGGTAAAGTATTATTCATATTTTTAAAAATAAATAGAAATAAATTTATTCAATCGAAAACCAATTTAATACTAAAAAATTTTTAAACAATCAATTGTCAAAAGTTTAATTACCAATTAAACTAAAAATTTAACAGCTTAATCAATTATTATAATTAAATAAAAAAAGATTAAAAGTTATTAATATAAACATTTTTTATTCAATGAAAATGTTCAATAAAAATTTTGTAAATTTTTTTTTGATAAAAAATTTATTATATTCCTCACGTTCATCAATTTAAAAACAAAGTATCGAACAAACAATTTTCAATTTATTGATTTATTAGATTGTTTTAAATCATTTATTGGAAAATAAATTATCGGTTTAACTTTCAAATTCGAAATTATCGATTTAAAATTTAATTGTTAACTACAATATCGGTATTAATAACTGTAATAACCTACTGAAAATTTAAATATTAATGATATTATCATTTCCTGCAAATAGTTCATCGTTTTTAAGAAAATTTCAGGGATCAATTGGTTATATGATAAGTATGAGATTGATAAATTATTTTTAATTATTTAATAGAGGATCCTTTAATCTACTGAAATATAAAATATACTAGTTAAAAATTATAAGTTATAAGTGTTAAATTGTTTGCAGAAATGTCAGATGATGCAGCATGTCAACAAAAACGAGACTCGTAAAAAATATGAGTCGTCTTATTCGAGCATATATTTCCCGTGATATTGCTCTAAAATATGTGCCATCAAACGTGTCACATGTTGATAAAAATAAAAAAGTTTTCAAGACATTACATTTTTACACTTCTGTTGAAGGTGAGTTATTTTACTATAATATTTATTAATTTTATTGAATGTATGTCTTAACTATTGAAAATTAATTTTTTTTTTAATATTTTAGATATTTTAATAAAAAAATTGAGCTCAAATGCAGCTTATGCTGTAGACAAACCGGCAATTTTTAATGCTCTGAAATCGGTTTTACGAGGAGCTCGGGATTGGGACAGCCATGGTCTTCTTTGAAAGATAAACAATATGAACAAAAAAAATAACAGTGTAGTCGAATAAAATTATTCTTATTATTTATTTTATTTAAATAAAAAATTAATTTTAGCAAATCTTTTGTATGTTGAGATTTTATTGGATTATCTTAGGGTTTCTGCCGGGCTGACCTAATTGGAACCCTATAGAGTATGCCCAATTGGAATATAGTTAGGTACACCCCTTTGGGACCCAATAGGGATTACCCGATCGGGACCATCTTGGGTGCTGCGTTACATCCCAGTGTTGGGTTCCCTATTGGGCACCCAATTGGTTTTACAATTTTTTTTCTAGTCGGGATTATAAAAAATTGCCACACTGTTTTCGTTCAATAAAAACTAAACCGTCAACTAACAATAAATTTTCAAAAATTTTAATAACTATTTCATATATATCTGTATAAAATATTCCCAGAATTTACTGCAAAAAATTTAAATCCGACAGTTTTCGTAGACGATAAATTTTACTGAATATTCAATATATATCTGTGTGACAAAATATTATTACTATGACCTTAAATTATATTACCCGTTTTGCACAGTAACGGAAAACCAAAAGATTTCTCATTGGCTCACGTTTCAAAAATATAAATTGTTCCAATATCTGAGGAAAGAATCTCTCACATTGATATCCACCAGAAAATACCAACTAGATTATATTATATCGTAAGTGCAATACTGTTCGTTTCCTCAATCATCTATCCACACATATATATACATTTATACAGTATTATAGTATTATATACAAACGCTGAATAATAGTCGTGATTTTATAAGCTGATTCGCTCGATTCATAATGATAATGATAATACTTGTTTCTAGGAATGTGTTACATTTCCATAAATACGGCTACAAAGTTTCCGCAATTATCGTAAAGTAAAATATGGCTGATAATAAAATAATATTTATCATTTCTGTATTCATTATATCGTATCGTTATTTTATTTATCTGTTAATAAATAAAATTAATAAAACGGAAAATGAGTTATCAACAGTCGCATTAGGATGCTCTTCCGATCAAATCAGTTTGTATCAACACCGTGAAATTAACTGATTGCCACGTAATCCGTGGTTGCTTAGTACTACTAATAAACTTAATCTCTCAAGCTGAAGAAAACCCTTTACACCCACGCACTTACTCCACTTCTAACTCATTATTATAAAGCCGCTTAAACTCGTTAGAAGTTGACTCGAACTTGCATATAACTGGATTAAGCAGTGTTTTTAATTTTTAATTTTACAACAATCTTTGATTTGTTAAATAATTTTGCAAGTGAAAAGTTTTGAATTTTTTCAATATTCTAATACATTTGATTCAATTTATTTTTCAAGATTTATTATTAGAGTTAAAAATTAGACATGTTTTTTTTTTCTAACAAAATTTAAATTGAAATAAAATTTTCTTTAGTTTCTCAATTCTTGAATAAAGATAATTGTACTTTCGGTTGATCGTTATTGTGATTCTTAATTCAACGGTATATTATCTTTAGTCGATACAATCAAATTCTTAAAGTAAAAACAATTTTCTTCAACAAAAAATAATTTCGTTTAACTAAAATAATTTTATAATATCCAGAATTTTTATTTTCCTGACTGGCCAGTAAACTTCTTGAATTACTTTGAACTGAATATTTCAAAACAAGAGTTTAAAATTTTCGAAATAAAATTTTTAAATAAAAAATAAATTTTTGTTTTGAAAAATTCCGATTTTTCCAAATTCTCAAGTTGCAGAAATATAAAATTTTTTTTCAGTTTTGACCCATTGCAATCCAAGATAAAAAATTGAATTATTTCTTTCAATTAATAAGTAAGATAAAAAATTAAGTTAATTTTCAAATAAACACTTTTCTTAAAATGAAACCTTTTTCAGTAACCAAATCTATTTTTCTCCATTGAAACTCCCTTATTAAATGATAATTTAAATTAGGTTAATAATTGAAAGTAAAGGAGACAAGGTCTGGAGAAGAGAACGAGCATTGACCTGCCGACAGAACGTAAACTATCATGAGCAGCTCGCGTGGTACTCGCGCAGACCAAAGACATACTGGTACTTGTTCTCTACTAGACTGGAGTATGTAGTATGTAGTATGTAGCTTACGACATTAAACACGATACATAAGTCAAGCTTGTGGTCAGCCTTAGCCAACAGCACCAACTCTAAGTAGACGGGTTGGATTGCATTAACAACTTAAATACAAATATAAATAAATATATGAGACTGGTATCGATAGATCCCGAGTTAAACTAGTCACTAGCGTACAGCTGCCGAGTAAAATCAACTGTGTATGCTGTGCTAGTTCACCGCAAATAAGGTGTAAGGTGTAAGGTGCACACACATCTCTTAAATTAACTCTTAACTCTTCCGGTAAAGTCTTGAGTCTTGAGTCTGGTCTGCACTATACGGAGCAAGGATTTTTTATAAATAATAAGGTTCACGCTTAGCTGGGACTGCTACGGTTATAACACCCACCGGCAAGCCGTGATTCGCTCTATCTCAAGATATATGGATCCTGTAATACTCTAGACTCTTACTCTTGTCTTCTATTCTACAGAGCAGAGAATACGGTAAGACCGTGTTATGTGTGGATCCCGATATTTTTATTAATGTGGTATTTATAAAAGGTGGCTCTGTTACGTGTTGTCGTAACCTGTGTTATGCTATCCTGCTTAACTCACAGTCTTTATAAGAATCTATCCGGATATATATGTAAGGATATGTATGGATGTTTACACACACTAGTGCATTAATGTTCTTATCATCTCGACGCCTCACGCACGCTGATGTGGATCCGCTTCATACTAAGACCGAGGACTCAGTACTACTTTAGTAGACAGCGGACGTGAATGTGAGAAATTATTTTTTTAGACTATAGCTTGCTGGTAAACCGCCGACACGAACCAGTAGGTTTGTCTTATTTTTTTTTTGCTGGGGTTTGTTTATGGTAATTTGAGTGATTATGAGGATAAGAGATTAATTATAAAAATTACGAGAGGGTTTTTTAGTGTAAAGGTGAAATTAAGGGTAAAATATTAGTTACACAAAATGTGGCGCTAAAAATTATAATTTCAGATCATAATTTTTTAAAATTCTGTAAAAATTACCTTCATATAAATGTAAAATTACATTCGAAACTGTAAAAATTAATGATTAAAAATAGAAATAAAGCACGACAAATTAAAAAAAGAATGTAGGTATGTAATTTTTAATCTAAAAAGTTTTCAAAACAGAAAAAACATTGAAAGCGAAAACAAAATCAATTTTTGATGATTTTTGAAATTTTTTAAATCTTGAGTAACTAAAAAAAGTTTTTTATCGATTTAATCTTTTGAGAGAGCTTTCAAATGATGATTTGAAATTTTTAATAAAAAATTAAAAAAAAAAAATAATCTGTTACTCGATACTTTTCAAAATTATATTTAAATTGATGAAAAAATTTTTTTATTTCAAGAGAAAAAAATTTTAAAACAAGAATTTATCATCATTTTGAAGAATTTAATTATTTTAAATCAAACACAAAAATTCCTGAATCAAATAAAATTGAGTCAAGCCAAAAAACTTTGGCTTCATTAAAGATAATCAAATTTCCAATTATTCATCCCGATTTTTCAGGTTGAAAATTTTTGTCCCGTGTATTCTTTTAAATGTTTAAAACGTTCCAGTAAAATATCAACTTTTTATCTATCGCATAAACTAAAATAAACTATACATATATATATATATATATATATATATATATATATATATATATATATATATATATATCCATTAGATAGAAGATCATTAACCACCGGATATATATGACGGAACAGCATAGTGACGTGGAATACATGTGCTTTTTTAGCAAAAAAATTATAATAGAGTATCCGGAGAGGCGTCATGGACGCAGGACGGAGTTAACCAACCCTCGTGATGAATCTCGTTATATCCTGATCCTCAACTCAGCAGTACAGAGACTGTAGTAGTTGTACTCGTACTGGGTATTAAATACTCGGTTCATGTCAGTCTCACTCTCCTCTCAGTGCGGGTATTTAATCTCAACTTTAGAATAAGAGCCACCGAGCAACCACGTAAACCGGATTTGCAGTTGCAGTTTACTCTGTACTGAGTGTTCTGTGTCGGACGAACGCCTTCCTCTAATGGGGATTCCCTTTACAAGGTGTCTCGCCAATTCCAGTGACGGAGGTACCGCCTCATTCACGTTCATTTTGTATTACTGCTAAATCTATACCATACTATACTGTTCTACATGTTTGTATAGATGTATAGGAGGATATGTTATGCGGGGATTTAGCAGAGAGATGAGCAGAGACGGCGAGTACCCCCAGTGAAAGCCTTAAATTACGTAATGAGATGAAACTATGATGCTAAGGATTTCGTCACGGGCTACTGCTGAGATTCTTCGAGAGCCAAGTAATTGCCAGTTCTTCTTGTCTCTGTTGTGTATATATTACCAGTGTAATGTTAATGTAATGTAAGAATCCCGGTCCATGCAGTGGTATTGCATCGCCATTTAGATAATTCGGATTTTGAATCGTTTGATTCTTATTTTATGATACGAATGCAGTTTTATTTACTCATCGAGAAAATTATTAAATTGCATCACAGGACTGGCAAATTGTAAATTTTATTTAATGGACGGAATTATTTCTGTGTACAAATTATTGTAGCTTATTAGATAAACTTTTGTATAGTATAATTACTAGTAGTTGTTTAATTTCCTGTTTATTATTTAAATTAAATTATTCAGTTCTGCACGGAAAAAAGGATATCCTGATTAAAGTAAATTATTTTTTAATTTGAACGTTTTGATTCAAAAGTTTTGAACTATTGATTTAATTAAGGATAATTATTTTTCAATCAACATTTTTCATTTTTTTAATTTTAACATAAAATTTTTCTAGGCAAGAGATACACGGTAAAAAGTAAACTGTAATAAATAACAGTCTATTTATAATAAGTAATGATCAACTGCTAAAAATTACCATTTCAAACAGTAAAATCGTGATTTTACTATTCACTTTATAATATTTACCATTTAAACGTTACAATTTACTCTTTACATGGAAGAAAATACTATTTCAAACAGTAATATTCGCTATGTAAATGTCTAAAATGTTAAAGTATAATAATTAACAATTCAGACATTGATATTTATCATTTCGTACCTAAAAAATGATCTTATGATATGTAAAAAGTATAAAATAAAGTTAGTAAATTTCTAATACAATCAACGTCAATATTTACAAAGTAAAATGATAAATTTTAAACGCAACGCTAAAAATCAAGCTGTAATTATTGACTTGCTTGGACTGGTAAAATGAATATTTTAAAAGTATAATTTTTACTGTTTCAAATGTTAAATTCTCCCAGAGTGAGACCCCCTTTTCTTTCATCTGAGTTCCCCTTCTCCTCATAATATGGACTATATATTGAAATGGCAATTTTTACTGTTTGAAACTGTAATTTTTTAAGATGAAAGAGTCGTTATTTACTATAGTGACAGCTACTAATCACTTATTTTGGATATTAAATTATAAATTGTGGTTTTTATACTTTCTACATTAAGTTCTGTAATATTTATATTTTTGCCACCTCGATGTCCGCTTTACTGTTTGAAACTATAAAAATTAACCGGAATCCGAGTGAATATTACAGTTTACTTTTTTCCGTGTATAATTTACTTACTTCGAAAAATTACTTATATCCATTCTTTGAATTATTAATAATGTTTTTGAATTGATACAAAAATTTCATAGAAAAAAACTTCAAGTTTTTCCTAAGTTTTTAATTTATTCTTGCTAAAAAATCTAATTCGGAGTATTACGAAAATCAATCCTTTAAGGTAGTTCTTTCCCAAACTATAGTTTATGCTACTGCTGTCTTTGTCACTCGCTAGTGTCGCCTCTCTTACGGGCTATTGCTCACTTACTTCAACGCATGACTTTATTTGTTTACTTTACTAGTTTATCAATGATTTCTTAAAAACTATGTGGTAGGGAATTCCAGAATTTTGTAGGGTAATTATACATGTATTAATCTAAGTAATATTAGTTTTTCGTGAAATTCTTAAAATTTCTTCAATACAAAAATAATAAAACTTCGCGGTTTTTTCTCTCTTCTCCCATACCACCTGTGTAAAAATGACATTTTCAATTGCAATTATCTTCGGTTAGACGTGGTAAATCGTCTCTAAATTTTAACAGCGTGTGTATTATGTATTTAAATACTTCTATACGGAGTTTGGGAGATTTCTTGAATTTTTGCTTTTTGGGCCTAACTACCTTAACGCCGAACTTGGACTAAGTGAGCCGCGTGGCACTGGAGTGGGGAACGTATAAAGTAAATGTAGAAGGGGACGTTTCACCAAGAGTGCAGTATATTATTTATATTCATCAAGTTCGATTTTTAATGATTTAATTTTTATCGATTTAAAAAACGAAAACCCCTTGAAAGCATAAATTAAAAAAAAAATTAAACGACTGCTTTTCATAACATAAACAATATTTGCATGAAAAGCTTAGCCTAATTTTTTAATCCAGAAATTTCTCACGCCTGATACCTCGATCGAAATATTTTAATCGCACCTCCTCAATTTGTTTTGCAACCCTCCGTATCATTCGCGTATAAGCTGGATCATAAATAAATGCCCATAAAAATAATAAGAATTTATAATAAATTATAATTAAATCGGTTAGCGTTAAATTCTTAAACGAAAACCTAACGTTGATTTTAACTACCCTCGCAGTTTAGCAACCACGGTGGATCCACAATGGAACCACGGTAGTAGTGGACTTACTATGGAGCCACGATGGAACCACGGTGGATCCATTGTGGATTTTGTACCATTTTGCCATTGCGATTCCACCGTGGTTCAACAGCGGTCTTACAGTGGATTAACTGTGAATCTATTGTGGTTCGATCGTGGTTCCATCATGGTTCAACCTACGGTTTTATAGTGGAATTGTCGTGACTCTGCCGTAGTTCCACAGTGGTTTTACTGTGATTCAACCGTAAGTTAATTTGTGGTTTTGTTGTGGATTCATCGTGGATCCATCGTGATTTGGTGGTGATTCTACTGTGGTTCCACTCATGGCTAAAAATTCAACTATACACTCTTGAAATATGTATAAATAAATAGTAAAAAGTTTAAAGTTCTATCTCCTCATTGGTCTTTATAAAAAAATCCTAAAAAAATGCTCAAAAATCAGGGCGTCAAACCAGAAGACCCCCTTGAATTTGTAGAGTTGACAGATGAATTCTACATATACTGTCAGATAACAAATTTTCAACTTTTCTTATTAAATAAATAATACTATGAAACCGAGTGGGTGAGTGTGCCTAAAACAAAAGTAGTGAAATTAGAAAATATCTGTATTCAGCAATTGCAAAAATGGCGTTGTTTTTTAAGCTAAAAAGATAATTAGTTTTTGGAATCGATTAATACTCTTGGTTAAAGGTTTTTTATTTTTTGCCGAATTCTTTAAGATTTCTAGCTAATAAGATTTCGGAATCGCTCGGGACAATCACTTCAAACAAATTTTCATGAAAAGTTGACATTTAAAAATTAAAAATAAATAAGTAAATAAATAAATAATAATAATAATAATAATAACTACCTCAGAAAAGGGTACTCAAAAAAAAACAAATAAAAAAAAAACATTTTTCGAAAATATTAATTTTTTGATATTTTTTCAGTTTTTTTTTTTTTTTAATCCAACAATTGACGTTTTTCATATTTTTTTTATTCTACAATTAAAATTTATCACAATTGTTTTTAATCCAAAAATGAAAATTTTTCAAAAAATTAAAAAAAATTTTTCTATTTTAGATTTACTCTAATAAAAAAAAAATATTTTACAAGTAGAAAAAAAAATTCTTAAAAAATATTAATTTTTAGATATTTTGCTAAAACTTTTTTTTAACCCAAAATTTGACATTTTTCATAATTTATTTTTAGTTAAAAAATTGACATGTTTCATAATTTTTCTTATCCCAAAAATTACCATTTTTGAAAAATTTTTCTATTTCAGATTTATTCTAAAAAAAAAAAAATATCTATTAAGTAGAAAATAATCTAAACATGTTGATTTCACACCCCGTGAAAATAAATAATTACCGAATCTTACAATTGAAAATAGAAGTATAAGATAAATAATTGAGAATGGGAAACTAAATTTCAATTTTGAATGTCTGTAGATATAATTATTATTATTCATTTAATTTCTTCGTAAAGTTCCTTTTCAGATTCCACTTAGAACTTAGTCATTTGAAGACGCGTCATTTAAAAAGTTTATGTGACTACTGAGCTTCAACTTTTCTCAGTCGGCCGTGTAGCGATGCGGGTAGCGCGTAAGTCTGGCGAGCGATAGGTTTCGAGTTCGGTTCTCGGTTAGGGCAACGCGATTTTTATTTATTTCTTTATTTACGGAGTGTATTAGGTTAATTTAGCATAAGTAATCCTCTCCTCCTACCTCCTTACTCCTTAGCTGTACAAACTGAACAGTAAATAATCCCTGTTCGTAAAAAAATACTCTCCCAAATTGGGGAAATCATTAATTTTTGTTTTTTTGTTAAAAAATTAATTTATATACTTTTTTGTGTTCATAAACGATTATTATAGTAGTAATTGTAATAATTGTTAATTACAAATTTTTATGTTAATAACAATTATTATTAATTACTACTACTTATTTTTTATAGCAATGATAATTATTATTCATAATAAAAAAATTACGGTTAAAACAGAACTCGAATTTCGACTCGGGACCCACAATGGAACCATTGCAAATTCACAATGGAACCATTGTGGAGCCACAGTAGGAACACCGCTAAACCACCATCGAACCACAGTCAAACCACAATAGATTCACAAGAAAGCCTTTGCTTAACCACAGTGGAACCACGATGGCAAAACGTCACAAAATCCACAGTGGATCCACTATCGTTCCACAGTACATCCCATGTAGCTCCTCAGTGGACCCTTCATGTACCCACCATGGATCTTTAGTGATTTCAAGACCGCGAGGGAATACCAATAAATTAATAATTTATATTATTGATCTAACAAAAAACGGGTGTAAAGTGACGTAACCTGTGTCGTGGAATATAATAATGAGAGCTTTGATAATATAAAAATTAATGAATAGGAAGAAAAAAAACTATTGAATATCATTTATAATGTTATTAAAAGATACAAAATGGCATTGATGAGGCGAATGAAATTAAAGTACCCTTGGTTACTCGGAGCGAATTACAGGTTGATTGCCCTCAAGGATATAACTTTAAGTATGACACGTTTCAACGAACAGGACTTTTTTCTATCCCGAGGTAGAAGAGGACTCATACAGAAGAGTATTTCTATTAAAAGTTTAGTCTGCAGTTATATATATAATAATAGTACTATACGCTATACAAGTTTACAACTTTACCAGTCTGGATAGACGCAAACCAGTTTATTTCTCGATGCGAGTGTTGAACTCGGTTACACACTATTCGATACCTCACGAAGTGCGTTGTCCGTATTTTATACATATACAACACACATTTATATTTATATATGTGTGTACGAAAGAGGTAAAGCAGAAAACAGCTGTCGAGTGTTGAGGTGTCAACAAAATCTAATCATCCAAGTCTGCTGTTTTATACGCGATTACTATCCACGATTACTGCTTCATCAACGTATGAATCGAGGTGATGATTCATCGGGCTTACTTATTATTATTGTGCTATTAGTATTAACTATTTCAATGTTGAATCATTAAACTTCGTTTTTTAAGACTTAATCACTGAGCATACAGGCTTTAGAATTGATGTGGAATTTTTATATTTGGTTAATTGGTCTCCTGCTGACTGATTACGGTAGATGTATACACAGTTTTTGAGACTTTGTGAGAAATTGTGATTTTATTGGTCTTTCTTATTATCATTAGTTTTTACTGTTATGAAATTCAAGGGATTTAAAATAATAATTAGTAGAAATTAGATACAAAATATTAAAAAAAAAAAAAAATATGACTCGTACAAAAAATAGTTTACAAAAAAAAATTTGAGAAATTTTAAAGGACATAATGTTTATTAAATTCAGTAGAATTGATAAGAAAAAATTATATTTGTATCTGTATTGTCCAAAGTCAATTTTTAACTTTTAAACATTAAAGACGTTCATGCGTTACGCTGGGGTCGAATGAGTCCTAACTTCTTACGAAATTTATGTGGAACTTGGGAAATATTTTTAAATGTGCCAATAATCTTAAAAAAAAATTAGAAAAACGGTAGACCCTAAAGGCCATCCGTGCAACTTCTCGCTCATTTCATACCTAGGTGCTTAAAATTGCACTAATGATGTTTTTGAGCTCTCCGAGCTCAAAAATACTATTTATGTGTTATTTTGAGCTCTCTGAGCTTGAAGAGATAACTTTTCATGCTTTTGAGCTCTTCGAGCTCAAAGGTCTGATAGAAGTTTGATAAAACACAATTTTTCAAATTTTTAAACCGCAATAACTTTTGAATGAATGAACCGATTTTTACGCGGTTGGCGGCGGTCGACGTGGTTTTTTTATGTTAAGAGCTGATTAGTTTTTGGAATTGATTAGTAGAGCCCTTTAAAAGTTATTCCAAAAAATATCGAAGTTATGTTGAAAAAACTCTAGTTTCCAAATATTTCGTCGAGGATATCTCTCGAACCAATCAACCGATTTTTACGTTCTAGGCGGCGATGGACGCAATTTTTTAAGCTCTAAAAATTATTTTATTACATCAAAAACGATCCGATAAGAAATGTCGAAGTTATGTGAAAAAAACACTTTTTTCGGTTTTCTTTCGTTCACGATATCTCTCGAACGAATCAACCGACTTTGACCGGATTAGCGGTGATCGACGTGGTTTTTCAAAGTTAAAGGCAGATTAGTTTTAGGAGTTGATCGATCGAGCCGTTTAAAAGTTATTCCAAAAAAACCACTTTCAAAAACGATTTGTTTCTTATTTTTTTTTGAGATTTTTCAAAATTTCTCAAAATCTATCGGTACGAATCGGTTCAAATTCTCAGGAAATTTAAGTTTGAAGGAACTCTTTAGAACGCCGTTTGGTTGGTTCCGATCGGTTAAATCGTTCAAAAGTTATAAGCGATTCACATACTTACACACACACACACACACACACACACACACACACACAGATATAGTGACAACCTCGCGGGGATAGTCAGGGAAGCTTCCTGTGACCTTCAAACGTCGAGATCTGATGAAAACTCGATTTTTGCAAAACGGGGTGAAACTAATAACTTCCCGATTTTTGAAAATCTTCGATTTTCTTAGCGGGAAGTTAAAAATTATAAATTTTATTTGTATAAGATAGTTCTTGTGAAAATTTAATTTTTAATTAATGAGATTAAAAATGGCAAGTAAGTGAATGGCTGAATTTTTCGAAATTGCATAAAAAATTTTTAAAACTCCACCCGAGTCAAAATTAAAACACTAATTCGAGCCTCAAAAGCCTACTTTTTTTTTATGTTGTGCCTACCGTTGAATGTGAAATACTATTTTGACCTTCAATGTACTCAAAATAGGGTATGGAGGATAAAATTAGTGTTTTAGAATAATATTTTCAACCTCCAAAACCTAGGATCGCTTTGAACACCTTTTTTTGCGGTACTTCAGCCTACTACGAGCATAAGTAGGTTAATTTTACGATTTCATGGAACTTAGAATTTCGTCAGTTGAAAACATTAATTTCGATTATTTAATTTTATAAATTTTGCATATATTGTTATTAAAAAAAAAAGATCATTATAATTAAGAATTAATTTAAACTCGGCATTCAATAAAAATGCTTTTCTAATCAAAGTTGTTAAGAAAATACTGAGAAAAAAAAATACTTTTGCTCAATTAACAATTTCTTGGCTCAAGAAACTCGCTGACGATCAAATATTCTATTATTATTAATTATTAATTTCTGAAGAGAAGAACATCAATATATATCTTTGGATAATAGATAAACAAAAGAATAGCTTTATTTAAATTAAGTAAAAATTATTTCAATCAATCTAACAATTTCGCGAGCTAAGAATATATAATCTTGAAAATTTTCAAAATCATAAATTCTTGTATCAAGAAAATTTTCTTAATAAAAGTATTTTTTTTCTCAGTGTAGATGCTCGTAAACTGGTTTGATGAACTGGTACTGACTTTATTTTTTTTTCAATAATTAATATTTAATATTTTGAACTAACAGTAATTTTTTTCAATTTTTTAATTAATTAGAATTTAATAAAAATTGATATGATAGTTATTCTTATTACAGATAATTAAATATATTAAAAAATAATTTAGGGTGTCAATATTTAGACCCTTGTCAATAATTGGGGCTTTTACTTTAGTTAATTTATAATAAGTAATGATCAACTGAAAAAAATTATCATTTCAAACAGTAAAATTGTGATTTTAATGGTCACTTTATAATATTTATCATTTAAATGCTAGAATTTATTATTTACGTGGGGAAAATACTATTTCAAACAGTAATATTTGCTATGTGAATGTCGAAAATGTTAAAGTATAATAATTAAAAATTTAGACTTTTATATTTGTCATTTCGAACTTAAAAAGTGAGCGCATGATGTGTGGGACTCATTCTTCTTCTCATTTGTGAAGCTAATGCTCGCTAGATTTAAAGTTAAAAAACTAATTAAAGCCTCCAAATTCTACTCGAGGGCAAGGAGGCTGAAATCAGTTCTTTAGATCTATACATTTGGTTAATTACCGTAACTCCTATTCTTTCCCGCTTCACAGCATTATTTATATTTATAAAAATGCTTACCGTAAGATAGACGGTGTGGCTTAATGTATATAGAATAAGCGAAAGGAAATTTAGTATAGACCGGATAGCTCAAATAGTAGAGTAGCCAACATGTCTTCGGAAGGTTCTGGGTTCGAATCCCAGTCCGAGTTATCTAATAATTTTTTTCTCGCATATTCTATAAACTCACATTAAGATGATCCTCTCCACATTCCTTTCTCAATCCTTCCCTACCAATATCCTGTTACATAAATGTGGAACGCTTCACGTAATAATTACCGTAACTCCTATTCTTTCCCGCTTCACAGCATTATTTATATTTGTAAAAAATGCTTGCCGTAAGATGGACGGTGTGGCTTAATGTATATAGAATAATCGAAAGGAAATTTAGTATAGACCGGATAGCTCAAATGGTAAAGTAGCCGACATGTCTTCGGAAGGTTCTGGGTTCGAATCCCAGTCCGAGCTATCTAATAATTTTTTCTCGCATATTCTATAAACTCACATTAAGATGATCCTCTCCACATTCCTTTCTCAATCCTTTCCTACCAATATCCTGTTACGTGAATGTGGAACGCTTCACGTAATAATTACCGTAACTCCTATTCTTTCCCGCTTCACAGCATTATTTATATTTGTAAAAAATGCTTGCCGTAACATTAATGAAACTCCTGACATAAAAATTTCTCCAACGTTCGTATAGCGTTACGGTTAGGTTGTAGTCTCGCGTGCGTTAGGTGTACTGTTCGAATCTCGGTTAGAGCGAAAGACGTTTTTATAAAATTATTTATAAGGCAAGCGTTAAATTTAATTAAGATAAATGAATGTGATGTGAAACCTTACCCCCCTCCCCTTCCACCTCCTTTAAAATATTCCGAAAAAAATAAAGTAAAAATCAAAATAAAAAAGAAAAATTATAAAAAACAAAAAAAAAAGTATAGAAAACATTTTTATCAAATGTTTTTGTTATTACTAATTTTTTTGTTAATTCACATAGCGAATTTTATAATTTATATGAGAATTATAAATTATAATCAATAAATAAAAAAATTATTTTTTAATTTTAAATTTTTCCCGCTCCTGACAGCCATTTTGATTTAAATTCCTTCTCCTTTCCCTTCTTTCCTCTCACCTTTTTCATATAAACCAATGAAGATCTTTTTCTCGATCGAACTGTAGGCTTTAGAGGGTCATTTTAGGGTTCTGTAATACTAATTTCAACCTAAACTTGGTAAAAACGGACAAAAATACCAAGTTTAGGCTGAAATTAAGGTTTCGCTGTACAGCTTGGGTTAATCTAAAAAACTGATTTCAGCCTCCTTACCCTCGAGTAGAATTTGGAGGCTGAAATTAGTTTTTTAATTTTGACTCGGGGCAGTCCAAAAAAGACTTTGAGATTTGAAAAACTGGCCAATTAAATTCAATTAACCATTCTATAATTTGCTAGACATTATTAACAATTAATAAGCTAATTTGAGCACAATTTATAACCCACAACTACAAAAAAAATCCATTAATTTAAAGCGATCAATAAAACATAAAAAAATCAGAAACTATAATTACAATCGATAATTACCCGGGAGTGAAAAACTATAAAATTACGCAATAACAATCAAAAATAATGAACACTTGGTTAGGTAGTCTGTAGCCTCATTATTATTATCATTATTGATGAAGGATATCACGTCTTAAAATAAGTGACGTGTTACGTTACACTTTGCGTGCCCATGACAACAGTTGATGCATAACACCAAACACACTCATTTCGTTCCCACAATCCCACAATTATATTTAAAAATATATGTAACAATTACGTCATGGGAGTGCATTTAATACCTCGGATTTTTTTTTGTCTTTCAGGTCACTGTGTGTGCAATTTATTTTAGTTTATTTTCTCACTCGCTTTCCGTCCATCGATAATAGTTTACTATCGCTATTATATGTAATACCAGGAATTTGCACAGTTCGCCTATTACTGCGCTGACAATGCAGCTAAATGATTGAATTGTTTGAGGCAATTTAAATTTTCTCCAAACCAAAACCAGCAGACTAAGACAACCAAGAAGAAGAAGAAGAAGAAGAAGAATAAAAAGGCGTAACTGCGGTTTCATTGTACGGAATTTCGTCAGATATTTCCTTAATGTAACGGATTTGAATACCCGAAGTAACGCGATTTCAATCTACCAGCAAACAATAGTTTGTTTTTCGAATTGCCATTTCTATTTTCTGTTTTGTAATTTACCGTATCCTTGTTTGATAGAATAAAAATAAAGAAACGGTTTAACATAACCGAGTTAAAATGCTGAACTATAAATATTGAAATAAGGACGAACTTATGTACTCAGTAACTTTTAAATTGCTCTTTCACTTACAAACTTTTTTTTATTTAATAATAACAGAATAAAATTGAGTTAGAAAAACTTTTTTCCCCAGTTTACCGATTTTAAATTGTCGATATGTTTCGAAACTTCGACACTTAATATGTATGTAAACAACCAGTCCAGCTGTAATTCGTATTTATTTTGTTATTTTGCTAATTTGATGTCTCGTTGGTGACAATAAAAACCAATCTGTTCGAAGAATTACTTTTATCTGCTCTTTCAATTCAATTTTCATGCCATTGAAATCAGAATGGAATTAAATAATCATTTGTCAAAATTGAAAAGCTTTTTTTTTGTCGTACATTTTTCATTAATAGAGTCATTATTATCAGTGTGAAACTTCACTGGTCTGTGTTCGAATTCCACCAGAATAATTGGGCATTTATACGCACGCGTGACAATGCTCCGGCGGAAGGTGTCACGGTTCAATAGAGTAATAGGCAATGACAATATTAGTATTAATACGCTCAATTAAGCTTGCCAGTATATTAGGTGCTGATAAACTATTTTATTGATATATTGCGATCTTGGTAACTTGTAACCGTATATACAGATTCTCCACCATAGATCTTACTTTACAATTATTTATGGTTTTAATTGACCCACTGTCTATCTTGGTCGTAAAATTAAGCTCTTATTCACCGACCGCCAAAATTCACAAAAGTTCCAAAAGTATAATCAAAGAAAGCCAATTAAAACTAGCGGACTCAATTAACAATCCTCGAGTCTGAAAAAAATTCTCTGGCATATTAAATGAAATTTTCTAAGATCATTAATGAATAAATGGTACTTGTTAATCTTCTTACACGTTCTTAAGCTGGAACCAGTTTGAAATTGATGTCTCTTGGCAATAAACCTCGAGGTAATTAATTTATTCATATCCCATCACCGTTTCTCCTCTACTCTGCATTACTTTAACGATGAGTTCGTTAAAAGCTCCACCAGACTACCAGTCCATTACTTTTTTAATATTCTCAAACAAATTCTCCTTTTTCACGCATTACTTATTTATTTTTACCGTATCTCTTCTTATGAGAGTTTTCTCCTCAGCCGGCAACAATCTGCACCTATTCTCTACAATAAAATACAGTATAGTATAGTATAGGGTGGCGGAACAATCTCGCTTAACGCAAGCCAGAGGGCCCCATATTCTATTTCTCTCTCAATCATTGTATTAAGCCCGTCCACATAACTATATGTATATTTGAGTGTGTATCCGAATGAGAGACATTAAACGACTCGGTTGGATTTGAAAGTCGACGGGTGTTTATATGCCTATGTAATACAAGTAATAGAACATATGCATTACATTACGCAGTCACGGAATTTGCAATAGAATCTGCATCTTATTTCTTGTACTTTTATTATTATTATTATTATTATTATTATTATTATTATTATTATTATGCATATTGAGATCTTATAATACGAGTTCACGGCTTTGGCTTTAAATTTCTGACTCTAGCAACATATTAAATTTTAATCTGCATCCTCACATTGATCTAACGTTTCATTACAGTATTTCGAGTGTAAAATTTTACTGGAGACTTTAAATCTTTAGATACATAATACGCATTTATAAGTTATAAGTAATAAGTTATAAAGTATAACATAACCTTAAATCCTTTGAAGATTTTTCCTCGTAATAATACGTGTTTCTATTTCACTCAGGCTGGATCGCCTCACGACCAAAGACGGAGGTTTCTCTTTTGCGGTTTTCTGTGAAAAGATTTTAAGATGAAATGTTCACATTGTATTAACAATTCCTCTTTGACGATAGCTTTCAGATAAGAAGACATGAAAGCCTTGTCGCTGGCATTTACTTTTAAGTCCCCATTCTTTCATTATATTACCATTATAGATGTACATATATTTATATTTATGCATATTCGTTTGTGCTCAAGTACACGCTTTAAAATAGGAGGTCTTAACAACTCCATTCGCATATAGCTAACGCGGTTGCTTCTTTTCTGTCAGTCGACAACGAATGTATTTTTAAATCCACTTTTGAGAGGTGCATTCTTGTGTTTTAGGAAGTATATTGACGGGCTTTGTTGCCTATTAAAGTTTTACCCATCCAGCTTTATAGAATATGAAGTCGATGTACGTTAGTGGGAAATGAAAAAATAAAATTGTGAAATTGAGTTAGTATAAAAAAGAATTCACCGTGAAAATTATAAATTTGTAAAAGACTCTTTTTATATAATTCGGTTTAGCAAAATAACCTTGTGACATTTATCTTCAACTTACCTTAAAAAGTTTACTTACATCGCGGTTTGATCTGTAATTTACTCAACCCACACTTTTGTCATGCGTATAATTGTAAATTATACCTGTTGAATTTATCAAAACTAAAACTCCGTAAGTAGTTATAATTGAGATGTCGTGGGAAGACTTAATTACTCTCTAAAATGTCATAAACTTAACTTCTTGTTACATCTTTTCTCAACTCAGTAAACTGCTAAAGCAAATGATATAAAAAATGAGCAATAAAAATTATAAGCAATTTTTTTAATCATCTCAATTACATAATAAGGTCTAAAATATACACTGGAAAAAAAATTACTCGCCCTGATGAAGAAATCTAATTTGAAATGATTTAAAAGCATCTTAATCGAATACTATATAGATATACAATTAACATGAAGGTAATCATTTCAAATCATCTTTCTGAATCATGGTGACTTAAGAAAAATCTTCTTTATAATATTTCACTCTTGTTTTAAGACATTCAGTTTGAATTTATTCTATAAAAATTCGCTTGCAAATCAAGAAAAATAAATTCTTATTAGAAAAAAAAAATCGCTATTAAAAAATTTTATCAATTCAATCAAGCACTTTATTAGTTTCAAAAAAAAAAAAAAAAAAAAAAAAAGACCATTCGGCATTCAAAATGGAAGTAGATTTTTCAAATAATAAAAACATATTTTTCAACAAAATAATATTAATAATAATATATAACTTAATTCATTGATTCAATAATTAATTTAAAACTATTTAGAACTAATTTCATTCGAAAAATTTTCTTGTAAAGTAAATAGTTTCTCAAATATTTATCAAATAATTTTAAAGATTATGAGATTTTATGTATCAATATCCAAATCTTAAGTGACTGGATAAGAACGACAGTTCCCAAGTAAATCAGAATTTTGGAACCAGATGAAATTTTAATTGAAGAAGAGAAATATTTAGAACTAATTTGTGACAGATTTACTGACGACCTATCCAAATACATTAAACGAAAGATTGATCAATATCATGATTATTAAATCTACATCATGTTTATACTATAATACAGCCAATAATTCTAAAACGGCTGCAGCAGTAAAACTGTTTCTTTAAACGAACTTTAAAATGAATAATATTGAGGTAATAACCACTTCTAAGGAGAGAAAATTGAAACTTAATAAAAGAGCTTTACGATGCAGTTACGATGCAAGAAGATAAGAAGATAAAATCCCCTCGATCAAAAAATTAGAATTCCTCATCGCTAAAAAAAACGATAAAATAACATTCAAGACGAGAGATTTTTGAATCAAGACAAAAGTTTATCTTAAAAATAATTTTCGAAGATCAAAAATATTTCCCTAGAATAACGTCATCTTTTTCTTTAATCTATAAAATTGTTTCGATTGAAAAATTTTTTGTCATTTTTTAATTATTTAAAAGTCAATAACTTTAGAACTTTAAATAACTGTACTCGAAATATTTCTAAAAATAGACACTAATGAATAAAAATAATCTAAAAAAACATCTCTTAACTCTTTATACAGAAAAACGGCCCAAAGACATAAAGACAAGATGCAATAAAAGAAATTTAAATTAAACTAAAAAGGTAATAAAGTGGATAAATAAATATTTAAGGAAATAAACTTCTTAGATAAAAATAACCTCGACAAATGCAAGATTCGTTGATATTATCGAAGAATGATCAATAAAAACGGCACTGTTCTGTTCTGAACATTGTATCGCGTAATAAGGCAATGAATCGGTGAGAAACAATAATTTAAAGATAATAAGTAGTTAAAATTGTCCTTTCTCATTCTAGGACCTTTCTATAATAGGTAATTTATTTTTCATTTTTATCATTGCTCTCATATTATAGGAAATGGGCGTGCGGCTTTTGAAAATGAAATGACCTGGAACGGTGAGAGTCCGATTTGGAAAAACACGCTCATACTCATAAATGTGGACTCTGCAACTAGAGTAGATATAATAGTGTATAGTAAGAAAAGAATAAGAAGTAAAATTGTAGATTTAAAGAGAATCGCGATCTCCAAACTCTCAATAGATCGTTTAAGATTTATCTTCGCCATACCAAACAAGGCAATCTGACTAAACTTATACTAAACTGGTGATGCTTGAATAAGAATAAAGTGATCGCGTGATAGACGTTTACCAACTAAACTGATATCAACGATCTCAACTTAACCTGATTCTTCAGTTTCATTTTTATTTACATATTTATCCTTACTCTTAGTATATTATATATACGGTATAGTCTATAAATCGACTCTTTTACTCTTTCATTAAATGTATTTGCTCAATTTCTCATGTTACGCACACGACAATCAATGAAAGCTGTATTATGTTATTCTATTCCTACAAACGTCTAATTTGAATTTTATGCTTCAAAATTAACATCACTACCCATTAAATATTTAGTTTTTTTATTATTTCAATATTTCTTAAACTACCCGATGAAAAAAGATTTTGTCTAATCATATATAATCATGCATAATCGTCTATATATGATCAGATCCAAAAATTGGCCAGGTCTGATCATACATGACTTGATCTGATTATATATGAACAGATATGTTTATATATGATCATGTATAATCACTT